>NW_017728951.1:31707469-31777141 GCF_001723895.1 Crocodylus porosus | reverse complement strand
AGGACAACACTATTGATGGGAGCTAACAGCTATTGATAATGCATTTTTAATAATATTTCTAACAGGGGGATGACCTTCTCAACAGCAGAGCAGCAGAAAGGGATCTTGGAGTCATAGTTGACTCCCAGATGAACATGAGTCGTCAATGTGATCAACAAGGGTAACTGCACTTTATCATGCATTAGCAGGTGATCAACAAGGGTAACTGCACTTTATCATGCATTAGCAGGTGCATGATGAACAGGTCCAGAGAGGTGATGCTTCTCCTCTATGCGGCACTGGTCAGGCTGCAGTTGGAGTACTGTGTCCAGTTCTGGGCATTGCACATCAAGAGGGGTGTAGAGAATCTCAAGAGGGTTCAGAGGAAGGCCACTCGTATGGTCAGAGGCCTGTAGGCAAGGCCTTATGAGGAGAAACTGAGGGACCTAGATCCCTTCAGGCTGCTTATAAATTCATCAGGGGAAGGCAGCAGGGAATAGGAGATGCTCTATTTACTAGGGCACCCCCTGGAGTTACTAGGAACAATGGCCACAAGTTGATGGAGAACAGATTTAGGTTGGACATTAGAAATAACTTCTTCAGAGTAAGGGTTGCCAGAATCTAGAATGGGCTTCCAAGGGAGGTGGTGCTCTCCCCTACCTTGGGGGTCTTAAGAGGAGACTAGACAAGCACCTGGGGCCATCTGACCCCAGCACTCTTTCCTGCCCAGGGAAGGGGATTGAACTTGATGACCTACTGAGATCCCTAACAACCCTAACATCTATGAATCTACACACCGCCTTACAGCGACTTAGCTACGTGCTACATGTGATCACCAACTATGTTGCCATAGTGGTGTGCTTCCCTAGGTTTACATGCCACTATGTCACCATAGTGGTGAATTCTAACCATTTGTACTGCGCCGTGCTTTAGTACTTCCAAAAGGAAGTACGAAAGCATAGCGCCATAGCAATGTCGCTATAAGGCAACATGTAGCTATGCCCTCTGAGGCGCAATTCTACCCCACCTTCTTTTCATTCTAAATCCAGATTGAACGTACAGTCACCAAGTGAACCTTGATTTCACAAGACCAGCTGGGTCAACTGCAGTTTGTTAATCTTTCAGAAACCACAAGGGATCTTTGCCAAGGAACCACCCTCAGCAAACATCATCCTCTCTCAAAACAAGTAATAACCTAATCAATAGATCTTCTCCATGCACACATTCTCCTTGTGGCAATTATATCAGCATTCTCAAAATTTCTTTAAATATTTTGTGCTTTTTCTTAATGGATAGTTGAGGATCTAGCATGAGTTCATAACTTGTTCTGAGGACTATGACCTAAAAGCACAAGCACCCTTATGTGCATCAGAGTAAATGATGTGTATAAATAAACAATTCACTTTTTTCCAAACTGAATGGAAATCCAGGCTTGTATTCCTCACAAAACTCTTGAAAAATAGAGCCCAGCTCCATTCAGAGATGCTTCCTTGCTCCATCCCAAAATGCAGGCAGCCTTAGCAATTGAGGACAAAATAGCCCTAAAGAGATAAAACTATGTTCTCAATGGACTGTGTACGATAGCTCTAAGGGGGGCTATGTAGACACACACTCTTCTGGAAATAAATACTGGTATAGTTTTCAACCTGCTAGATCCAAATATGCAGCGTCTGTGCCTTGGGCATGTATTTTCTTTCATTTAGTTGGTACAGTATTATAAGAACTACTGTAGACAGAGTAAAATATCCACATACAAATTGGCCACTTCCAGACAAGCACAGACGTTTGGTTTCCTGGGGCCAAGTAGCAGCAGCACAACTTGCACAGCAGCTACTTATCCCTGGGGAGCACCTATGCCATGCATACTTTGGTATGTGGCAAGTTACCCTAGGGGCAGTAGGGGAAGCTGGGACCAACACTGTGCTAGCCCCAACAGCCTTACCTGGGGTCCTGGGGGCCTCCTGGGGCTGCAGCAACCATGATCTTGCCGAGCGGAGCCTGGCTGACAGCTCCAGGCAGCCCAGCTCCACTTTTTAGCGATGCATGCTGCCCATGTGTGCACTGCTCCAGCTTTTTTCCATGGGTTTTTTGACCCCTAGATATCCAGGGCATATCCAGGGCTCTAAAAAAACCATGGGGTAAAAAAACTGGAGCAGTGCACACATTGGCAGTAGGCCCTTGCGCGTGGAGAATACCCAACTGTGTGGTATGTGGCACCGCAAACATGTTTGCAGTGCCACATATCGCATGACTGTGCTTGTCTGGACACACCCATTAAGGGCTACCAATAGTCACATGTGTCTGCAAGAGATGTAAGGGTGGCACGTATGTATGCTGCTTCTGTTAGGTGAGAGGTGAGGGAAAGCTTTAAGCCCAAATTGGGCAAGGGAACTCCTTTGGTTGATGTTCATGAGTTCTTTAACAGATAAACTATCTTGTGATACAGCGGCTTGCCATGTCTGTGGTTATTTTCTGAGTTCCTTTCTGAAAGGCACGCAAGGCCATTTTGCTCGGCACATCACCGCCAGCCCGGGCTCTAAGCAACTGCTGCCAGCCACAGAGCCAAGACTGCCCCCAGCGGGCAACTGAGGGGTTGCAAGGCCTGCTGCAAGCAGACTGGGCCCCGTGGGCCGGCTGCAGCTGGGAAGTTGCAACCACCTGCTCCGGGCTCCGGCATGTCAGCACTCCAGCACCTTCCAAGGTAGACATTGTGGTTTTCGGCACTCTGGCCAAAAACCGTTGCCTACCCTTGATCTAGTCCAACCAGCAGTTGAACCTGTGACTGGTTTTGGCACCATGCTCTATCCAACTAAGCTAAACAGTCACATATTTGGCAATGAAGCACTACGTACTGAGAAAGTTCCAGCTAATTTATGGAGCTGTTCAGCAACCTGAGGCCATGAAAATACATCATCCCAATCCCACTGGTCTACTGGCTCCTCGCTGAACACAGGGTCCAGTCAGAGTTGTCCTAATTTCAAAATACTGCATGAAATATTCTTCTGATTACCTGCAAAGCCATTTCTCTCTTCTGATCATGGTTGCTGGTAACAGTTTTATTCCTCTGACAGTAAACTGTCAAGCAACGGGGATGGATCATGGTGACCATAAGCTGAGTTTCATAGGAATCAGATAAAAAATATGGAAGTCTTTGTCAGATTCAGTAAAACAAACCTCACAATGTTAAGAACTAAATGCAAATGCAATTCCTTCCTAAGGCCTTCCCCTTTACTTTCATGTAAATAAGTTTGTCCAAAGCCACCTAAACACACATGAACTTACTTTTAATTGACAGGAAAGAAAGAAAGAAAGTTTTATCAATTGTCAGTTTTATTCATGGGGGGAGTTTTATTCATGGGGGGGGGGAGGAGGAGGAGGAAGGAATACCACAGCAATGGCTAACATGTAATCTGAAAACTCTCTAAACACTACTTGAATCAAGCATAGATGCTCTTATTCAGTAGGATTTTCCTGGTGTTCACGCAGCATTGTCTGCCGAAATACTGACAGGGTGGCCTAGTGTGATGAAGGAAAGAGACAGAATGTGTAACAGTCATAAAACTGGGGTGAGATAGTTGTTCCTCACACAACTCCTCCTGGAGAAAGAAGACTCGAATTATGGTTGGAACCTCCAAGGACAAGTGGGAGCATTCATATACTTTGAGTAGAAACATTTAATTACCCACACATCTCCACCAAGACAAGTGCAACACAAGCTATGCAGCCTTTGCAGCTGTATTGTCATGGAGCCACTAAGTCCAGGGAACATTTGTGCAGTCAGAACCATACTGAATCCTGGCTAAAGACTAATGACCTAAGCAGCTGCTGACTCTCCTTTCTGATGTGTATCCACAGAGAATGCAAGCACTTCACACTTGAAACTATTCCCAGCTGCAGCTGCTGGGTGCTCATAATAAATATCTAATTGCTAAAATTGTGTGCTGTGTACAGTATCAGCTTTCATGCCACGTGGGGACTATTGTTCATTCTTGACTTTGCTTGGGATGTTGAACTGTCATACTCGCATAGTCTAAAGCAGACCTCCTTTTCTAAGAACATCCATTTACTGAGCAACAAGTGCTGGATTCTGCTACTGGCCTTGTTCTATCCCTTTGCAGTATCTGAATATTGAATATTATCTACCAAGAGCAACTAACTCTCACTGGTTTCTTGCTACAATGTACTATAGAAAATGCTACTGTTAAACCTTCATTTTTGCTTTCACTTCTAAATACATAAGAATACCTTTTATGCAAAGAACTGTAAAGAATCTGCATCAAAATTCAAAGTCCTCTAGAACAACCATCTAGAACATGTGTATTCTATCCCAGCATACCAAAGACTATCTGTGTAACTGCGTAACTCACGTGTGCTTTTCATGTTGAAAGGCTTTTAAAGTAATATTCAGTATCACTAGGAAAATCATAGTTTGCTGGTGGGGGGCAGTCATTTAGCAACCTGTGAACTGAAGTGTAACGGGCTAGCTGGCAGTGATTTGGCCCAGAGGTTTTGAAAGGGTAAAAGATGATTGGAGGGCTTGGGATTCCCTTTCCTCACCAATCAGGCCCCAGAGACTCACCCTCCATGTCCCCTGATTGGCCCCTTGGGTCATCTGGAGGGGGATAAAAGGGGCACCACAGCTGACTCAGGGGGGACCTGTGAGGGATGACAAGGAAGGGGTTTCCAAGAGCTGGAACAGTGGGGTAGGAGCAATTGCCCCAGAAGAGCCTAAAGGAGCAAGACCTGCAGGCAGCGCAGCAGGGCTGGCAGGAGAGGCTCCCTGCTGGGCTCTAGGATCCCCAGCAAAAGCCTGCAGCCAGCAGGAGAGGTCCCCCGCCTGGCTTCAGCAGAAAGCTGTGTAATGACTTGAGAGGCTCCCAGCTTCACTTCCAGTTTCTCCAGCAAGAGGGAGGGCAGCACTATGTGTGGCAGGGGCATCTAGAAGGTCAGAAGCCCCAGCAAGCTGAAACAGGCCCAGCAGTGGTGGCTGTGTGGTAGAGTTTCTGTCTACTATGTGGGAGATTTGAGTTCAAGTTCTGGTTGGGTTAAGCAGGGGTGAGTGAAGTGACAGGGGAGAAACTCCTGTTGGAGTGGAGGGGGTCACTGTCACTATACCCTATATCTCTGGTTATTTGGCATTTTGTGCCCTTTATATTTTGTCAATCACTATTGTTTATTGTGCTGTATGCATTTTATATTTTGTTAAACCTGTCTATGGTTAACCAGATGAATATGTCCACGAATGCAAATGCCTAACCTTTATTGAATCCCATCCCCTCAGGGTATTGTAGGGTCCCATATCTCCGATGGTTTATATATGTTATGTCCCCATCTCTGTTCCCCTCATTCAAAGGTGTATGGTTAAGTCCCCATTGGTGATCTGGCTCTGCTCTGTAGGGAAGGAGGGTCCCTACACCTCCCACAGCGCTCATGCACCTGCTCTGATCCCTTCAATTGGAGAGGCGGTACATGTTGGAGTACCACTTGGGTTACAGAAGTATGATCAGGAGGAACTTATCTACTGGACTTCCATAAAATTCCATCCTTACCATGCATCAGTCTAGTGGTACAACCATAGTTTTATTACTGTAGTACAGTCTGGGCTGAAAGAATGTTGTCACAGATCAGTCAGTCCATCTTCCTGCATACCTACAGCATACTGAGGCAGAATGTCCAATAAAAAACATAGGTGTTTTATCAACTCACCCCAATGATACCTATTTCAAATTCAACCAACAACTGGTTTACTTTGGGGCAGGTGATTTTGTCTGAAGTCATTTTTTTCTATGATGTAGAAGTGTAAAAAAAAACACTTAAATCATGGCTGTCCAACTACTGAGTGGCCACGGGCCCACGGGTCTCCCAGGCTACATGCCACATGCACATAGCTGCTCCCCTCCCCCCACACCACACAGCATGTGGGTGGATGTCCCCACTACACTGTACATGGCACCCTGTCTCATCTTTGCCTGCCTGTGCACAGGCTCCCCTGCTATACCAGCTCCCCATATCACTGGTTCCCTTGGTACTGTGGGCTGCACCAAAATGCTCCACCCTGCCCCATCCTGTGGCTTGGGGCTGAATCAGGCAGCAAATCCTGGAGGAGAAAGAGGGAGCCCCAAGCCCCTGGCTGAGGAGGGTAAGGGTAGTGGTGGCCAGGTGGGAGCCTGGGGGCTGCCAGTTGGACAATCTTGACTCAAATGGAAAATACAAAGCATTTGTCAGATGATATATAAAAAGGTAACCCTGCTGAGTTTAATATTTTGCATGTTTAAATGGACAGAAATCTTTCCCGTGTACACTACTAAATACCACATGCATAGAATTCGGAAATATTACTTGAACCCAATTTATACTGCCAGTAAAGTTATAAAAATACAAAGAGACGCTATGTATTTCCTGATGCATTGTAAAACACTTTGAAGATATCATACAAAGAAATTATGAGACAATGTGAAGAGTTTGAGAGGATATTACAAATAATAAAATTGCCTGTCATGGTTCAGCCCTAATTCTGAGTTTATTGGACAAGTTTTAAGAGTTACAACAACAAACTACACAGATGACAAACTCATAGAACAAGGTAAGATCTCACTTGCTTTCTCCGTAAAAGATAAAACTATGGGCAAGTGCTGCAAAGTGTTTGAGCAGGGGTACTATGCTTCTGACATCTTGCAAGCTCAGGTCTCAGAAGCCTTCAGGATTCTTTTAAACATGTAGCAAATAGCCACACCATTTATTTCTTGCTTACAAAACAAATAACCCCAAACACAAAGGAGTGGGATTAGGAAGGATCTTAATGACATATGTAACTGGTTTCATTAACATTAGAAAAGTCTGAAAACACCCATTCTGTATCAGGAACTCCAGCTTCCATTGCTATCCTAGTGAAGGTAAGTGGGCATAATATCTAGGTAAGTGTGTGCCACGTTTTGTCAAATATTTTGAGGACTGGATTTACTGACATATATTTGTGTGTGGAGAGGCCCTGTGCATTTAAGAGCCACTTAACAAGCACATTGCAATAATGGTGAATAAAATAAGAACATGGCTTAAATTCTGCAATGTGCTGAGTCACTCTTGCCAGATGCTCAGCAATAGAGCTGAGCAAAGCTTCGGTCCCTGATTCAATTCAGCAGAGATTCAGCCCAATTCAGTGGCCAAATCTCCAGATCTGAATCGAATCAGAGGACCCTTTAATCTCTCCGAATCAAACTGGAACCCTCCAAATCAAAAAGATTCAGAGATTCAAACACAGAGACAGCTTTAAATGTTTTTTCTACATGCCTCTAGGTAGCAAGGGCTCATGAATGCTGTGATGCTGGGGTGTATGGAGTGTCCCACAGAAGCATGGGTGGATCCCCAGCGTACTCGACAGCAGATGTGTAAGTGGACCAGAAGCACTTCCGGTCCGCTTCTGGGTCTGCCAGGGAGCACACTGGGGGGTCCCTGCACCCCAGCTTGCTGACTGGTGCCTCCTGAGGCTGGGGAGCACCTGGGGTCTCCCTGTGGCCAATCGCTGAGCCGGGAAGGCGCGGGGGGGGGTTCCCCATGTGCTCCCCACATGCTCCCCAGCAGACCCAGAAGCAGACCAGAAGTACTTCTGGTTCACTTTTGGGTTCACCGCTGAGCATGTGGAGGGCCTCCCCCACACTCCTGAAGGATGCTCCATGTGCCCCAGCATTTCAGCGATCACGAGCTGTGCCTGCTACCTGCAGGTATGTAGAAAAAACTTTTCTGTGTCCGAATAGCTGGTTCTCTGAATCCACATCAAATCTTCAGATTCAGATTTGGCTAAATTGAATCAGGGACCGTGATCTGAATAACGGTCCCTGATTTGGGCCGAATCCAAATCTGAATTGAATAGGGCCTGCTTTGCACACCCCTACCAAACAACTTCAGCTCCTATTTAAGGTAACTGGAGCTAATGGCATTTAGTGTTTTGGCTAGCTCCAGTTTATGTGGTCAAGAAGAAATCCCATTTTTTTAAGGAAAAAAAGGAGGAAAACAGACCTTACAATGACAGGCTGAGAGCTATGGGACTCTTCAGCCTGGAAAAGTGCAGGCTCAGGGGCAATCTGATGGCCACCTATAAGTTTATAAGGGGTGTCCACCAGGAACGTTTGTTCACCAGAGCGCCCCAAGGGACAACAAGGTTGAACAGTTATAAACTCCAGTAAGACTGTTTCAGGCTGGACATAAAGAAGAATTTCTTTACTGTTCGAGCCCCCAAGGTCTGGAATAGCCTGCCATCAGAGGTGGTTCAAGCACCTACTTTGAACGCCTTCAAGAGAAAATTGGATGCTTATCTTGCTGGGATCCCATGACCCCAGGTGACTTCCTGGCCCTGGGGCAGGGGGCTGGACTCAATGATCTTCTGAGGTCCCTTCCATCCCTAATGTCTATGGCATCTATTAAATATATTCTCAGATTTAGCATTGGCATACACATTCTCTTGCCTCCCTATATCCACCTCTATAAACCCATTTACAGCTTGTAGAGAGACAGAACATAGCTGCCTTTCCGGTGAAACTGGACATGTATGAGAGAGCGTCTTATAACAGGGGTTGGGGTAATACCTCCTATGGAAGCGAACACTTTTAAGTTGATACAAATTGCTGATTTGGGCCATTACCTCCCTTTCTTCTGCTCTCTTTGTAGACCTGCACACTTCCTGCATGAATTTAAATTAAACTTTCATTTCATAGTGAAATAATCCTTACAGAATGTAAGACCCTCACTGTCTATAAGAACATTATAGACTGTGAGTTTGACTTGTTTTTTTGCAGCAATGCTTTCAGGAATTACTGAAGCCAATTCTTTTTTGACAGATCTGTGATTTTAACATCTCCTTTCACATTTTACAGAGGAATATCAAATACCTCAGAAGTGAGACAGTTTCAAATCAAACCAAAAAAAGATACTGTCCATCTGAATCAGATGCTAGAAACATTCAGTAGAGTATTTGCAGATGTTTAAATGAAACAGTGCAGTTGGGAGAAAGCTGAAAGGCTAAGAAGTTCAAGAACATGTCATTAAGTGTGTAAATTTTCCTTTGATCTGACAATTTAGACAATTTAGAAGGCTACACGAAAGCAAGTGGAGCTCAGGTAATTTCTCCCAGCTTGTCTAGCAATGGTGAAGCATATATGTTTATGAATTTCATACATGGAGTTCATACATACTAAATTAGAATGCAGTTCCCTTTACAATTCCTCTTCACACAGATACCCCCAGAATTATTCATCATTAATATTATAATAAATAGAAAAGGAATTGTAATTTTCACATTGTTAGTACATAATAATAAAAAGAAATTACTAATTATATTTTATACAGATCCCCCCATGATGTATTTTGCCCCTGTGTTAATCTACATCCAGTCAAGCAAGTTAGTCACAATGAACACTGTCGCTCATCCACAATAGCTTGGAAGATAAAAAGTCACCCATAAAATAAAATCTTCTGGTAGCTTCTTATGACTCTTTTATCCCCCAGTGTCCCTCCCACATGTTAGAAAGTATTTGAGGCATCTCATATGCATTTGTTTTTCTTCTTGTAACAACACAAGACATTTATCTGCTGGCCGAATTAACATGATATCATTTACATGCAGTACTTATAGATTATAAAATACCTTAATATGAAAGCCTGGTTTAACTTGATTCACTCATTTCACAGTGTATCTTCTTGAAGCACTTAAACCCACTGTCATTTACGTAGCATTGTATTTTCATTAACTAGTGAGACAATTATTAAAATTCTAGAATGCTAATCATCACATTTAGAGGCAGCTGGGGGGGGTTAGACAACATAATATAAAAATGGCCATCAGAAATCCTTGAAATTCAGAACTACAGAAAGCCAGTCAATTAGCTTTGAAATACAAACTTTATAAAAAATATTTTTATCTTTATTGCTTACATTTAAATCCCTCTGCTAATCATTCTGATTGGAGTAACAGGTATTCCTGGTGAGGTCTGCTGATGAGCTCTTTACAAGTAGGCAGATAACAGGAAGGGTCTGTAATTCACATAGGAAAACTAGCAGGAATGAGAGAGCTGAAGCTGATTAGAACAGTTGATAGCTGAGAGAATCTCTATTTTTTTAATATAACTTATATTCATTTTCAAAGGAATGGTTGATCAGGACATTTTCTTTATAATAAAGCATGGCGTGTGAGTATTCAGCTTTTGACACAGTTCCACTTGCTCCACCAGTGTCTGTCCTACCTGACTGCTCTAAGTTACTGACTCCATCAGTCACTTCTTAAGCAAAAACGTCTATTGACTTCCTTGAACCTGTGCTTGGTGATACCTCATATTGCTACTTGTACAGAATTAGTAAGTCAGAGGCTAAGAGTAAGCTCAGTAGCTGGTTGTGCTTATCTTAGAAAAAAATGTGGTAAAAATAATGAACAAAATCCTTGAACTTGTGCATTAAGCTCAAGAACTTTCTTTTCAGAGTTGCGGGGAGTTGATGGAAAACGGAATTTTCTTCATTTAATTCCCTCTCTCCCCCAAACAAAATTACTTTGTGCAGGAAAAAAATGCAATTATTTAAAAAAAAATCTAGGCACCCAAAACCCTCCATTTGAAAATCAGAGCACTTTATCATTTGTCTTCTGTGAGCAAGGCTCCCCTGGTGAGTTATTTCTGCCACGTTGTATTGTGTATATTCAGAGGGAAAGGTGTAGTGTCTCATGGGTGTTGTCCTCTAGCCAAGGGCCCTAAGCATTAGAGGAAAACAGGGGGCAAAGAACTACAAACCCCATGAGACAAGCCAGATGCTCAGGATGATGCAAGCTGATGTTGTACCGAGCCTAAATGAAGCCCTTCTGCTAACTCTGTTTCAGTTTCCCATTGTGGAAAAGGATTTTGTTTAAAAAAGTCTTCAAATCAAATTGCTTTCATTTTGTTTATTTTGAGGGAAAAAAGGCTGATTTAAATGTCAGAATCTAATTAATGTACTTCAGGCTCAGACATGAACTGGATGGGGTGGGCTCCATGATTGGTCATAAAAATGTGCTTCTTGTAAAATTGCGTGTTATGAAACTCTTAAGTTGGTCACGGTTTTAGTAAAGATGCAGGCTCTTCATCTGTTGTATTCGTGGCTGCTTTAACGTAGGGAGCGTTTCCTGCTACATCTCACGCATTAAGTATAAGCTGAAGACTGTCTTTAGATGGCAGACATGACACACCAAATTACACTTTTGTTCATGTTACTAAGTAACTACCTGGTAGTCCTTGTATAAAATCAGGGCTATTAGACTGCTGTCCTTAAGATGGTGTGTGTCTGATGCTAGAAAACTTGTTAGGTGATGTTGGGATGACCATCTAGAGAACTCCCAGTATTATACTAGTAGTCCCCATTTGGGACTCACTGAGCCACATGTCTATGGTTTTGCTTCCATAGAAAGCCTGGGGAATTCTATCCATTGGCTCTAGAGATCTATAGTCAGGGTTGATTGTATGGTGGCTGTCAGAGCCCTGGTTGTGAATATGGCCATTCCCAGCATGCTGAGGGGGTGGGCATGGCTTTTCTTTTCCCTTTTCTTTGTTTTTTTTTCAATGAACACAGGTGTAACAAACTGGGTTTGCACCCTGGACAAACCTTGTACAAGAGTGTTGGGGAGGACAGGGGGTCTGGCCAGCCATCTTGCCTATGTCTGGGATTCAAAAACAGTCCCCATCATAATCTGGCTGCCCCAGGTATTCTTACAGCAGCCGCAGTCTGTGCATCTGGCTGCTGGGGGAGCAATTCTGATGTCCCTCCTAAGTTGGTGCCCAAGGTTGGTGTCTTACTAGCCCACCCCTAGTTACGTTCCTGTAAATAAATATCAGCTGTGAAACTGTCCTGAACGAAATTGCTGCCTTGTATTTTTCTATACCTGAAAATGGTGATGGCTGGAGTCTCCAAACTAATCTACTACTGGTAATGTGGAAGATGGGTGAAACCTTGGGTGATTCTTTTAGCTAGAGTCTTGGTTTTTTGTTTTGACTCGCTGTTATCCTGCTGACTCTCTCCAGAGCTTCTCTTTACAGGCACTAATTCCTTTTTATTTTTTTCCCCTGTGGCACTTGGGTCACAGCAGAATAATACACAACAAATTGTTTGACTCATGCACACCTTTCCCTCTGCACAGCAATAAGACCTGCATTTGCACATTGACTTGAAAAGGGATGATTTCCATAGCAACAGCAAGGCTATGTGAAATACTATGAATGCTGCTTCAGAGATAGTCATATATTCCTTAAGAAGATGTACTGTGCAGCTTCTGAAATGCATTTACAATCTAATGTATGGTGAAGAGATTACAGTCATGGCAAAAACCTGCAATTTCTATTTTCAAACATTTGTTTTTACACAACCCCCTTTGATGATGGGGAAAACTGGGGGCTAGGGGTGAGGAGAAGGGAATTTATGCATGGGTATTGGGAGGAAACAGATTTTGTCTCTATATAATTTGACAATATAATCCTGGTATAGTTCCTCCGTAATTACTTTTTCAGCAGCTTAGAGGACTAATATTAACTAATAAAGGATCTAGCAGGAAAGGTAGTAGCCACCTGAAGCAAACAGCAAGAAAATGACAGCTTGATAGATGAGAGAATGCAGAGATATGTTGAGGCTCCATTTAAAAAATGTTTGTAGTCATTGCTATTCACCAAGTGGCTTTCTGCTATTGGAAGATGGGGAAGTCAATATTCTAGTATTTGGAGAATGGTGTCTGAGAACTGAAAACCCTAGTTCTTTCACCCTTAGAGGTGAGTCCATGTCTCTTCTTGCCAATTCTGCTCTTTTGCTTGTTTTGTTTTCTCCACTGTGCTCTGTGGTCCCAAACTGTTCCAGAGCAGTAAGCATTTAATTGTCTCTTCCCTGATAGCTAACAGAACTGGAGGGAATTGTCAGAAGACAGTACCTTCACCTAAAGATTTTTAAAAGCTGATCAATGAGAAATAGCTAATTATGTAGAACTGAATCTAACAGCAAGATGGGCAAGGATGTAGCCCACTGTCTGGATAGAAGCCTCTGAAGGAGCTAGATGTAAGTATCTGCATTTACACTCTGCATTTATTTGCGGTGTGTAAGAAAAAGAATTACTTGAAGGCTAGGGACAGACATTACACATAAACCAGTTTAAGTGATCAGAATCTAGTTTAAACCTGAAAAACAATATGCATTTAGTGCACATAAACCAGTTCCATAATGTCCAAAACCAGTTTGAGATAAATCTGGTTGAATGTAGTTATCAGACTTAACTGATTGAGCTCAAACCAGTATATGCAACATCTGTCTCAGACCACTTCCTCATTTAACTTAAAACAGAGTCCTCCAGCATCCCAGCATGCTCTCTGGGCTGTGCTCTCTGCTCCCCAGCCGAGCAGAGACTAGCAGGGGCAGGGGTCTGGCCAGGTGCTGGCCCTTGAAGGGGGCTGAGAAGAAGTTTATTCTCTCCCCTGTCCCATCAGCACGGAGCTGCGCTACATGCTGGCTACTCCAGCAGCAGGGGTAAGGCCAGCCTTGGCAGTAACCTTGGCTGAACTGGCCAGAGAGAAGTTTAGTTCCCTCCTTCTCCCACTGGCCTGGAATGGAGCCAGGTCTGCCAGGTGCTTCCCCCTCGCTGCTGCAGCAGGAATTTGGTATAGCCCCTGAGGCAGAGGAGGCAGGGGGGGAAGTTATTCCCCCCTTCTGCCCCCACTGCCCCTGGGGGACTGCAGCCAGGACCACCACCACTTGCTCCCTGTTGGGTCAAGCTGTGAAATGCCAGAGGGAGGGGGGCTTATTCTGCTGCTTGCCTTGGGCACAGAGCATTAAAGTATTTCATGGATTCACTAAAAAGGCAATCAAAACAGTACAGGAGATCTTACTAAGTGTAATTTCTTTCATACTGTTGATACTGAATGTTTGAATGTTTTGTCCAAGGTTATCGGTTTAATTCAAGTGTTCAGTGACCCTTTTTAGAAAGGTGTCAATTTCTTTCATTTAGTGTGAAACAATATAGTGGGTAGAGAGCAGCATGAAGATACTAATATTCTGTCCCTTTCAGTGCCAGATTATGACATGCTGAGGCCCTAAACTATGTCCAATTTAAGAGGCCCCATATGATAAAAATAATCCATGAAAATGGATTTTCATGAAATTTTAAAATGAATTAGTCTTGTTTCTGCACACATTTATGAACTCAATATAAATAATAACTGTGGAGCCATATATATGTGTATTTTTGTCATATTAGAATGAAAATATCCAAGTTTTTTTCTTATTTAGAGGCCCCTCATATTGTGAGGCCCTAAGATGTAGCTTTAATTGCTTAAACCTAAATCCGGCACTGGCCCCTTTTTATGGTCGAGACACATTTCTCTTAATCTGGTATTCCAACACTGTAATTTAAGTGTTAAGAAAGGAAAAAAAGAAAAAAGATAGCAGTCTCACTGCAAAATAAAAGCCCAAATATGTTGCAAAAAATATAAATTCCTATTTAGTCTTGAGGTAAAGGTCTGAACTTAAGCAGCGAGGCATTTCTAGAGCAACTGGTGGCTTAATCTGCCCAATGAGTACTGAGAACTGGAGCAGAGGTAAAGGGGCCCTACCTTTCTACCAAAAGTCTATGTATGTCCTTCCACCTAATGCACTATAGCTGGTGATTCAAGCACGTCTGGAGACATCAGAGTGGGACAAGTACTTCAGTTTGAAAAACCTGATACCTAAATGAGACCTCCTGTAATAAAATTCCAGGCTTTTGTCCTTTAGGCAGCTAGTACTAGCAGCTTAACAGAGGGATCCAGATTGCACTGCCTTCCACTGCTTTAAAGTTGGGTTTTGACGGTGTCTAACTTGTGGGAGCCTACAGCATGTCTTATATCCAGCCCTTTCAGAATTCCTGCAGTACTGGCATGTTAATGGTCACTTAAGGGAAAAACAGAACATTTTAATAAAATCACTGATGTACAATGCAGAACTGCCCATCAGAGGACATTCCTGTAGCTACTACAAAAGCTAGACTGCAAAGGTATGTTAAAAGAGTAATCTTTAGTGGCAACTGAAATAAGTACAGTCAAGACTTAAATCCACTCATCTTCCCTTTACAAAAAGAAATGCAAGTTTAAGCTTTACTAAGTATATAGCAGAAATTCAGGCAGGTACAGTAGTTTGAAAATGGTCTAGAACCCTGTTTAAATCATCTACTCGGAAAACAGAGTAAAAGCACATGTGCAGCTACAACAGAGCCCTTCTCTGACTTCCCTGAAGTCAAGAAATTCTGTAAAAACAATTCCAAGTAAAATCAATTACTACAAAAAACCAGTATTGGAAGATGTGCCATTATACTCTACCCCAGTATTTCCCAACCAGTGTGCTGCGGCATTTTGGGCTAGAGCCACGCCCTCCACCTGCTGCTGCTGTGGGCACAGACAGATGGGGGTGTGGCTCCAGCCAGGCAGGAGGCGTGGCTCTGTCCCAAAATGCTGTCAGAGCTGGAGCCTGCCCGCAGCCAGAGGGCAAGCCGCTGGCAGGCCAAGTGGCCCCTGAGCTGCGGGTGGCCCCAGTTCTGCCCTTCGCGGTGGCAGCACCCCCTGGGGCCAACCAAGTGAGCTGCTAGCAAGCCGAGTGCTGCCCCAATTTGGAGGCAGCACCTGGCCTGATCCAGTTCTTCCCCAAGCAATGCCTGGCTCTGGCTCACTGAGTCCTTTTTCCATTTCTGCTCACTTTTCCTACCCAGTACATTTCTCAGGCTTTTATATCAGATCCAGTCATCTTGCCCCAACAGTTCTTGTCTTTTCATTCCCTCAGTGCTAGTCTCATGTCCCAGAATAAAACAAAAGCAGGGAAAAAGTCCACTTTGCAAGGGAAAAAGCAGGGGGAAATTCCAGTGGGCAGGCTCAGGAAACAGTTGGATCAGGCCAGGTGCTGCTTCCAAGCTGGGGGCTACTCAGCCTGCCAGCAACTCATCCCCCTACAGCTGGAGAGGTGGGGCAGGCTTCCCCCCACTCCAAAAAAAAAAAAAAAAAAGGATCATGTCTCTTTCCACTTATGCCTTCAGGATGTAGGGACTTACCATGGGCTGCACAAAATCATCTGGTGGCCTGGATCCGGCACATGGACCGTATTTTGCCCACCTCTGCTGTATGCTTCCACTCTCCACGTGTCACTAATCCAGGGGCAAAGTGGAATTTTTCCCTGCTTTTGCTCTATTCTGAGATGTGAGACTGGAACTGAGGGAATGGAAAGATAAAAACTACTGGGACAAGATGACTGGAACATATGAAAGCTTGAGAAAGGGACTGAGTAAGAAAAGTGAGCAGAAATGGAAAGAGGACTCGGTGAGTCAGGGAAGGGCTAGACTGGAATGAAAGGTATCAAGTTTGCTGGAACAAACAGAACATCTGTGGTCATCAGGGTGCATTCCCCTCCAGAACCTGTATGGAGCCCAAGTCTCTCCCTTTCTAAGTGGTTAGTGGGTGTTACAGATATTTGCCTGCCATGTGTCTTGTTCCTTCTAGAGCTGGTGTCCACAAAGAAAAGAAACTGCTATTGATCTCAATTATTCCATTAGCTCAAATGGCAGAGATTTGTGCAATGGTTCTAAAGGTTCCAAATTTGCTGATGCCTCTGAAGCATTTCATGTTGGTATACATGCACACTGAGAATCCCATTTAATGTTATTTTACTTCTTTATTTCTTTGCTTCAGTTGTCTTTCAAAAAATCCAACAGCAAACCATAAGAAACTGTATGTTTGGGATTACTTTACATTGGTGTGGCAAAATCAAGCCCTCAAATTAGTAAATATCAAATCAGGTTGCTTAGGCAGTCTTAACTTATCATGCAATAAAACTCATTTTCCACAGGATCCCTGTATCCTTCTGTGCACAGGAAGGACCATGATTAATTAAAGAGCAGCTATTCGATATTTTTTTTCTCTTCATTGAACAGTGGGCAGTGCTGCCTTATTTATAGCATTCTCCAAACCCAGCTGTGGGGACAGAATTATTAATTTCCTCATGGGCTTTTCTATGCTTCTCATAACTAAAGTATCTAAACTCTCACAAACATAAATCTTCATAATGCTCTTCTGAGCTAAGGAGCTGTAGGATCCCTGTTTTGGATGGGCAGCTGCGTAACAGTTTATAAGAAAATGTTCATTAGTTTTGAGCCCCCAGTTTGACATGGCCAGGGCCTGATCTTCACTACTCCCTGTTCAAAGGACAGCTCTACAGCTGAAACTGAAAGCAAGCAAGAGCTCAGCACATCTACAAAGCAGGCTTGAGGGGCTTATGAGTGACCAATAATTAAATGCTTATTTTAAATGATTGATACTGCATTGGAACTCTGTGGCAGCTCCTTCCCTTCAGGGATGGGGGAAGGGACATGGGGTGGGGGGAGTGGCGTGATGAGGGAGGGTCCAGCCTGGCTGTTGCTTTCCTGATCTAAGTAGGGCTGGGACCAGGCTAGGTGGGCAGCAAGCCGGCCTCTTTCTGCTGGCTACTGTTGCCATCTCAGGGGCTCCCACCACTTTGCACACCACCCTGGGTAGGCAGCAGTTCCCCCCACCCCCAAGCACTGAATACAATGCAGAGCCAGGCTGGGCTGGGCCAGATGGGCAGCAAACTGGCCCTTTCCCACTGGCTGCCATCACCACCGCATCAGGGGCTCTGGCCCCTTTATGCTGCCCCCCACCAACAGGCTGCAGAGGGGACAGGTGGGCAGTGACTTTCACCCCCCAGCACTGAACAAAGTGTGAGGCCAAGGTAGGTTGTACAGGCAGTGAGCTGTCCCCTTTCCATTGGCTGCTGCCTCTACTTCTTGGAGGCTGGCAGGGCTCAGGGAGACTGGCTGCAGGGGAAGGGAGGGAATATTCTTCTCCTCTTCCCCAATGCCATTGAAGAAGGCAGCTTGAGGAAGGAGCATGCCAATTGGCCTGTGGCCTGTCACTCCAGGCTCCAAGTAGCACCCCCTGCCCTCTTCCTCCTCTCATATCTTGTCTTGTTACAGCAAAATGCCATGAGTATGGCCACTTGCTGGGGAATTCCTCAGCAAGGACCAATATCATGGCATTTCATTGCGAATTGTATTTTTCATGAAAATCATTTCATTTCATGATTTTCACAAAAAATGTAAAATTGCAATTTAAACCAGGCCCTAGTTATAGCCCCTTCAGAGTAGTCACTTATAAATGTATAGTAACTAAAATCTGTGATTAGCTTAATTGATCAGTTTATGGGGAAAAGGAACTGATTTTTTTTAAGAAAATCAAATGAGCAGAGAGTATAACTTGGGCACTCTTGCCCCCCTTGCTTCTTGTTGGGATGATCACCCCTTGGGCCCTGAGTATCATCTCCTTAAGGAACGACCACTCATCTTGGGCACTTAGTTCCCCTGCCCTCGAGAACCCCAGCACCTCTCCCACTAATCTCCTCAACTCATTGAAGTTGGCCCTCTTGAAGTCTAGGGCTACTGCCTTGCTGCAGACCCTTGACACCCTGCTCTGGATGGTGAATTTCAGCAAGAGATGATCACTATCACCCAGGTGATCAAGAACCTGGAGGCCCCTTACCAAGTGGCCAGGACCAGGTCCAACAGGGTATTTCCTCTGGTGGGACTGTGCACCTCCTAAATTAAGTGGAGGTCCTGTATCTCGGCCAGGAACCTCCTGGAACGGTCCGATTTAGCTGACTGTTCCTCCCAGCAGATGTCCGGATAATTTAAATCACCCATGACACCTACATCCCTTGCCTTAAGTGCCTTTGCAAGCTGGCCCAAAAATTCCCAATCCAGCTCCTCCCCTTGGTTGGGGGGTCTGTAGTAGACCCCCACTGTTAGATGCCTCTCCCCATGGCCCCCTTGTATCTTGACCCAGAGCACTTCAGCTTGCCCCTCCTCTGACCCCATTCTTCTGGCAGAGGATGTGTATTGCTTCTTGACATAGAGCACCACACCCCCACCTTTACTTCCTTCTCTATCCCGCCTGTAAAGCCTATAGCCTCTAATGCTAACTGCCCAGTCATGGGATGAATCCCACCATGGTTCTGTAAGCCCTAGTATGTCTGGGTTTGAACTGGCTATTCTGAGGACAAGTTCCTCCTGTTTGTTCCCCATACTACGAGCATTGGTATATAGGCATTTAAGGCCTTGCCTAGCTGCGTGTGCCACCCCCGGATTTGGGAAACTGTCTGGACCCCTGTTTCTTACCTGGGCACTCCTTGCATTTGTCACCTGTCTTGCTCGGATGGTGTCTCCTCATCTTCCTGTGGCGCCCTCCCCCAGTGAGGATAGGTTAAAGCTTGCCGTATGAGATCAGCCAACCTGGAGGAGAAGACACGCTTGCCTTTAGGAGAGAGGTAAAGCCCATCCCACCCCAGCAAGTCCCCCACCCAAAAGCATGGGTCATTATCTAGGAACCCAAGGCCTGTCTGGCGGCACCAAATGTATAAGCACTGGTTGACCTCGCCAATGCAGGCCTCGTGTCGCCGTCCACGCCTACTCACCGGGAGAAGAGAGGAGAATACCACCTGTGCCCCCGTCTCCTTAAGCTTGTCCCCCAGAGCTTTGAATTCCTTCATAATGCAGTCAGGGTTGCCCCTGGCCACATCATTCATTCCCACATGAATGACAACCATGGGGTACTGGTCTGCAGGTCAGATGTAGGCTAGGATCCTCTACGTGATGTCCCTAACCCAAGCCCCAGGCATGTAGCAGACCTCTCACACCATGGGGTCAGGCTGGCAGATGGGACCTTCCAGTCTTCGTAGGATGGAGTCTCCGATGATGAGGACCTGACGTTTCTTCCTGCTGGTGTTCGCTCTCTGCCCATTCCTTGTCATGTGGGGAGTGGCATCATCTCCGCCGGAGGCAATTTCTCTGTCTTTCTCCATCACAGCTGCCAGGGTGTCAAACCTGTTCCCCAGGTGAACCTGGGGAGCTTCCACCACTCTAGGCCTAGCAGCTCTGGATTTGGAGACCTTCTGCCACTCCTGCATTGGATGCGTCTCCTGTGGGGGCTGTACAGTGGGCGACCGAGCCTGCAGAGAACAGAAATAGGCATCAATTTCATCCTCTGCATCCCTGATCCCCCTCAGCCTGCTCATCTCAGCCTGGAGCTCCCTCAGCTACCCCTGAGTCCTAAGTCATGCACAGGAGGGACAGGCAAGGGGACCACCAGACCCCCCCCACGACCCCACCAAGCCCCCCCCATAGACAGGGGGGCAAGAAGCCACCGACCCCACCATGAGCTCCATCTGGGTGGAGGCTTCAGAAGAGCCCCTGGCAGGTAGCAGCACCAGGGCAGGGCCCCTGGCAGCTGCGCTCCACGTCTGCACCATGTATGCGGAGCTGGGCCTACTGCTTTTGCTCACTGGAGGTGCCGCTCTGGGCAGCTCCCTCATGCCTGCCTTACGCAAACACCGGCACGCCCTTACAGAGCACGTCTGTCTGCGCACACTGTTTGCGCACGTTGCCCGCGCGCAGCTCAGAAGCATGGCTCCCTGTCGGGCGAGCTAAGAAGGCTCCGAAGGGCTTCCCTTCCGGATCTGCCTCAGCTGCACTGTACCTTCTGCCCCACTTACCTTAGGGGGAATCAGCTGTTGCTGTCCCCGCCACTGTCTCCTCTGCAGCTGCTGCCTCCAGTCCCGAGGTAAGAGGGTACACATTTGTGTGTGGCACATGTGCTCCCTGCTCCCTCTGCTACTGCTCCCCAACTGCCAGGGGTTCCTTCCAACCATGGCTTTTTAAAGCCCACGGTTTGAAATTCCCATGGTTGACCCTTCAGCCAATCAGGCCTTCCGGCTAAGCCGGAAGTGCTTGCTGAAGGCCCCGCCCCCTACCGACCCTCCCGCTGGGATCCCAGGGTGGCAGGCAGTACCACCCCAAGGGACTAGCCAGAACTGTCCCCCCACTTGAAGGAAAGGCCCCCAAGGGACTAGCCGGAACTGCTCCCCCGCTTGGGGGAAAGGCCCCCGCTAGTTGCCCCCCCCACTTGTCTGCCTGCCCACGTATGGCTCAGGAGCACGGCTCCCTGTCGGGTGAGCTAGGAGGGCTCCGAAGGTCTTCCCCTCCAGATCCATCTCGGCTGTGCTGTACCCTCTCCCCCACTTACCTTAGGGGGAATCAGCTGTTGCTGCCCCCACCTCTGTCTCTTCTGAAACTGCTGCTTCTGCCACCAAGGTAAGGGGGTACACGTATGTGTGTGGGACACGTGCGCCCTGCTCCCTCTGCTCCTGCTCCCCAACTCTTTTAAAAGTCTAGGCCTATATCTCTTAGTTAGAAGTAGCAAAAACCCATAAACTTGGCGAAGTACAGATAGTCAAAAAGTGCAAGACTGAATCAAGTTAATCATTGCAAGTTAGTCTAAACTGCATAGATTGAACCAACAAGCAAGTGAACAGACATTCACTTTTGAGTCTAGAAATGCAGCCATATGCCTGCAGTGGCCCAAGCCATAAGCTGGGGGGCATTAGAGCTTGCCTCTTTGCTAGGCTGGAGCAGACAGCTTGGGCCAAGACTATGAGAGGAGGCTTGCAAGGGAGCTGCAAAGCATCCTGGGGTACTGGGGGACTGTAAGTTAACTGATTTTGGTTAAGTTAGTTTACTGAACTTCTGCTCCAGATCCCCTCCACATTCAAGTTAAGTCTGATACTACATCCATCCCAACCTCAGGGCAGGGTGGAGGGGGGCTCCAATCCACCTGCTTCATTCTCCAGCGCCAGCTGGGCATCCCCCAAGAATGAACTCCCTCTGTTCCCTTCTCCCCCACCCCTTCCAAAAACAGCGCCAGGAGCAGAGCTGTGCAGCATGTGTGAATAAAAGTTAATGAAGGCATTCTACTTTGGAGTGCCTTTATCTGAACCCTTATGTAATGAGGGTTCAGATTGTCATGGGATCAGGCCCTTTTAAAGCACTCTGCAGCTGTGTACTTGTGTTTAGTCATGGCTGTAAAGCACTTTCAGGGGCCAGATTGGGCAAAAATTGTCACTTCCATCTGCTCCTAAAGATAAACCTTGTCCTTATGTGAATTATGCTGCACCCAGGGGCAGATCCAGGGGAAGCAAGGTGTGTTCAGTAGTGCAGTTGCATCTCTCCAACCCCACTTGATTCCTACAACACCCAAACTTTAAAACCAACTGTGCAAGAGGAGCAACAATATTTCTATTCAGGGAGTGCAGAGGGAGTCAATTGAATTAATAGCTCATTATAATTTACCTGATCCCAGCTAATTTCTCTTGATTCCATAGGTTTTGATGTTCCACTAATCAATTTACCATTTCTTCTTCAATTTTGCTATGTTAGCCATTCCTGAGAATATTGGTTTTCTATTTCACAACCCTATGGATTGTTTACAGGTCTAGCTAAAAACCTTAACTCAGGTGTGGTAATATTAACTCGGGTGTGAAAATGACTGACAGTGAAGCATTGGATGTACTGTCAAGATGCTCAAGAAGACTAGATTTTGTTTTACAAATCTAAATGAGATGTGCATTTAACTATAATGACTAGAGAGCTAACAAAATATACTCTTCTGAATATTTTTGCCTAGCGTGTTGGGTTCTTTAAACTTTATGTATAATGAATGCACATTCCTATAAAATTACATTTTTTTTTGCTTTGATCTTAAACTGAAAAATATAGCACTAGGCCCCTACCATATTAATACATCTCTAGTTTCTCTTGAACTGGAGAAAAATGTTTTTACATGATGCACAATACATCTGCACCCCACTTTTCAAAATCCTAGATCTGCCCATGACTAAACCTGTGTGTTTTCCAGATCAAATCAAAATGAAAATTTGGATTTTAATAAGCAACAAAATGTTCATGAAGACTCTAGCAACACAAGTAGATTATTTGCACTCTTTTGAGTCATACTCGCCATTAGTAGTCTCATAATAGTGTAGGTGCATTATTATCACAGTGAATGGTACAACTGCTATACTGTTTTAATAATGAGAAGTTTCAGAGTAACAGTACATTTAACCACTTGTGTTAAACTGTCAGGTATTGAGAAATAGTAAAAAAAATATTTCTGCTGCCAACTGCCTTGATCTGCTGCCAAAATAATCCCACTAATCTTAATGGTATTAAGACTAGTAGTTAGCAATTTTCATGCCAGGTCAGAATTTTTTTTCATGATTATGATACATAGATCTCTAGAAACCCAGTTCAAAGTAGGTGCAGAATCCCTGGACCTCCTTAATTTAATACAACTTTAACTTTTCTGTGCATAAGTGTATAACAGCAAAATTGTTGCCAAATTATACAGGGGCAATAGTTAAATCTAAACTGGTTTAGATAACTAATGAAAATTGCCTCATTTCCTGCCCTTAAATATAGAGAGCATCAGAAATACTGTGGTAAAACTACCAAAGGAAAAACCAACGGGCACCTACACACATGATGGACCTCTTCTATGCATGCTAATTTTAGCACACATTGGAGCAGACTTGATTAATCAATCAGAGCATGATTAATCAAGTCTGCTGAAGTGTGCTAATTAGCGCACTCCAGCTTCTGCTTCACATATATTCAGCATCCCCCTGTTTCAAAATGGTGGTGGGGGCACTTTTAACTAAAGCTTATTGAATAAGCTTTAGGTAAAGCACACCTGCCACCATTTTGAAGCACAGGATGCTAAATACATGCGACACTGTGGGCACTTTAATCAGACCCATTCTGGGATCTTCTCTAATTAAAGCACCCCTCCCCACTACCCACCCCAGAGCATGTGTATAGATGACCAAAGTTTCTAGGCATAACCACAGAAGGGTGCTAAAATTGTGTTTGGTTAAGTTTGATTCTCATGTCAACTTAAGGAAACTGGTACTGCTTGTTTTAAATAAAAGTAAATGTGCTTCATGTTTTTAAAAAAGCTCTACATGCCCTAACAGTTAATTAGATGTATAAAGAAGACAATTTGCAGCAAAAAATAATACAAATACTGAATAAATTCAGTCAGCCAACAGATCAAAGCAGCAAAGCTTCTCTGTTTTACTGCCTCAAAAACTACATTCTGCAAAGCCCAATACATTTATAACTTTTCAAACACATCCAAATGATTAGCAACTTCAGGTCATGCTGGGTTGGTGGTAGACAGCCCCCAATCATTTATGACTTTTAAAAAAAAAAACCCTTTAACTCTAGTCATTTTCATATTCCTAGTTTCATAGTGCTTAGGGTCGGAAGGGACCTAAACAGATGATCAGGTCTGACCCCCTGCTCCAGGCAGGAACGAGTGCTTGGGTAATAAAACCCCAGCCAAATATCTATCCGGCCTCCTCTTGAAGACCCCCAAGGTAGGAGAGAGCACCACCTCCCTTGGGAGTCCATTCCAGAGCCTGGCAGCCCTAGCCTGTAAAGCTGTGTCTCCTGATGTCCACCTGAACCTGCTCTCTAACAATTTGTGGCTGTTATTCCTAGTAACAGAGCCTCACCCAATTTCTGCTGTTCCCCCCAGTGAGTTTGTAAATGGCCACCAGGCCCCCTCTCAGCCTTCTTTTGTGGAGACTGAATAGATTCAGGCCCTGTAGCCTGTCTTCATAGGCCCTGACCTGCTGTCCCCTGACCATGTGAGTGGCCCTCCTCTGGACCCTCTCAATGCAAGCCACATCCCTCTTGAAGTGCAGTACCCAGAACTGGATGGAGTACTCCAACTCTGGCCTGACCAATGCCGCATAGAGGGGAAGGATCACCTCCCTGGACCTGCTTGTGATACATCTGTAGATGCACAACAAGGTGCGGTTAGCCTTACTGACCGCTTCCTCACATTGGCAGCTCATGTTCATCCTGGAGTCAGCAATGAGTCCAAGATCCCTTTCTGCCACTGTGTTGACAAGAACGGTGTTCCCCATCCTATAGGTGTGTTGCTGGTTCCTTCTCCCTAGAGGCAGTACCTTGCACTTGTCTGCACTGAATTCCATCTTATTCTCATCTGCCCGCCTCTGTAACCTGTCCAGATCTGGCTGGATTCTGTCCCTCCCCTCCAGCATGCCCACCTTGCCCCACAACTTGTATTGTCAGCAAGTTTGGACAGCATGTTTTCTACACCCACATCCAGATCACTGATAAAGATGTTGAACGGTACAGGCCCTGGGGATTTCACTGCCTACATCCTTCCAAGTTGAAAATGACCCATCCACCACCATTCTCTGGCTGTGACCATCTAGCCAATTTGCCTCCCATCTGACTGTGTAGGCATCAGTGCCACAGTCACCTAGTTTTTTTAAGAGAATGTGGTGAGAATCAGTGTCAAAGGCCTTCTTAAAGTCCAGGAAGATGACATCCACCCCAACACCCTCGTCCAGGGACTTTGTGATCTGATCATAAAAGGAAACTAGGTTAGTCAGACAGGACCTGCCCTCAATGAACCCATGTTGGTTGCCTCTAAGCTTTACCCCCACTTCTGGGCCCTGCAGATGTGTTCCATGATAATTTTCTTAAAGGTCTTCCCAAGGACTGAGGTAAGACTGACTGGCCTATAATTGCCGAAGTCCTCCTTTCTCCCCTTCTTGCAAATGGGGACCACACTGGCCCTTTTCCAATCCTCTGGTACCTGGCCAGAGCCCCACAAGCACTCATAAAGCCAGGCCAGGGGCCCCGCTATGACCACCGCCAATGCCCTCGGCATACTTGGGTGAAGAACATCTGGACCTGCTGATTTAAACACATCCAGCCCCTCCAAAAGTTCCCTAATGTGGTTGTCCCTGACCTTAGTCATGGCAGTGCCTCCCCTGGGTCCCTCTGTATCTTAATGGGAGAAATGTCCCAGTCCCTGTTCAGAAATATGGAGGCAAAGAATTCTTTAATGAAGTCAGCTTTTTCGTTTGTTGCAATCACCAGATTGCCAAGCCTTTCCTGTAGGGGCCCCACGCTACCCGGTGCCTGTTTTTTACTCCCTATGTATTTGAAAAAGGACTTTTTGTTATCCCTAATTCTGGTCACTAGCTCCAGCTGCATCTCTGCCTTGGCCTTCTGTAACAGGGGGGGCTTGCTCAGTGTCCATCTACTGGTGGCCCTGCCCACCTGTCATGGGCCAACCACCCCTTCTCTCCTGCCACACCATGTTGTTAATTAATTGTTGTTAATTAAGTGGGAGGCTGCCCCAATTCCAGGGGGCACTATGTGCAATTCTGTTCCTCCCCTACAGTGCAGACCAAGCCTCACAGATGGTATTTGTAAATTCCTATTTATGTTGGGGTCTTGGCCGCTGTGGGCCTACCCCTTTTCTCTCTAACTAGTCCTGTCAGTCAAAAAAACCCACTAATCAGGGTTTGACTCCCAGGCTCTAGCTCTCAAAAAAAACCTCACTTGGTCTCCAGTGCTCTCTGTGGCACTGGGGTCTGCTCACCCCCAAATATTGTGCCCCCTCTGGTGCTGGGGTCCCCACATTGCAGTGAGCCCCCTATGAGGCCTCCTCCTTCCCCAAATAGCCTCACCCAAACCACCAGTCTTAACATTTAACACAAAACATAGTCTTCTAAGGCCATATAATGGAAAAATGATAATACAGAAATAAGAGAGGCAACATGCCTGCTTACTTTAGATGATCAGGAGGATGGCTCACAGCATGGTGTAGTCTTCCGACAGAAACTGCGGCCGCAGCACCATAGTCATTGGGAGTCCACCTCCCTGCTGCCCCTCTGGCCTTCTCTACTTGCCATTTGTAGGATCCTGACCTTCTTCTTCCTGCCTGGCTGGCAGGGGTTGAGCCTTAACCCCTACTTGACTGGCTGGCCATAACTGGAAGGTTCTGGATTTAAAGGGACCACCCTGTCTCTTAGTAACAGGGTTAGGGTTCCCCGTTATACCTTCCTAACAGCCTCCTTGCAGTCATGAATAATGGAGATGTAATCCTCCTTGGTGATAGCCCCTTGCTTCCACTGTTTATACATCTCCTTTTTTGTCCTTAGGCATTCCTGGATGCCTTTGCTGAGCCATGGGGGCTTTTTAGCACTCCTGCCCACCTTGGTATGCATTGAAACCAACTCCCTTTGAGCTTGCAGGATCATCTCCTTGAGGAACAACCACCTGTCTTGGATTCCCATATCATTGAAGCACCAAGTCCCCAATGCCTCTCCTACTAATCTTCTTAGCTCACTGAAGTCGGCCCTCCTGAAGTCAAGGACTTTTGCCTTACTGCTTGCTTTCATCACCCTGTGCTGAATAGTAAATTCCAGCAGGTGATGATCACTGTCACCCAGGTGGTCAAGTACCTGAAGACCCCTCACCAGGTCACTGCCTGTGGCAAGGACCAAGTCCAGCAAGGCATTTCCCCTGGTGGGACTATGTACCTGCTGGGTTAGATGGAGATCATGTATCCTGCCTAGGGACCTATGTGAGTGGTCAGACCTGGCTGACTGCTCCTCCCAGCAGATGTCTGGGTAGTTTAGTTCACCCATGACAACCACATCCCTTGACTTTACAGCCTCCATGAGCGGACCTGAGAATTCCAGGTACAGCTCATCCCCCTGGTGAGGCACTCTGTAGTAGACACCCACTATCAAGTCCCTTTCCCCATGACCCCCTTGCATCCTTACCCAGATTGCCTCAGTTTGCCCCTCCTCTGACCCCATCCTGATCATCAAGGACATATATTGCTCTTTGATGTATAGAGCTACATGCCCACTTTCCCCTGCTCTGTCTCACCTGTACAGCCTATGGCCCTTGATGTCCACTGCCCAATCATGGGTAGAATCCCACCAGGTCTCCATGAACCCCACTAGATCTGGGTTTTTGCTAGCTAGCAGGAGGGCAAGTTCCTCCTGCTTATTCCCCATGCTTCAAGCATTTGTGTAGAGGCATTTGAGACCTCCTGTGGGTGCACATGCCACCCTCTTGTTCCTAAGCCTGCCCTGGCCCCTGTCATTTACCTGAGTATTACCTGTGCACATTACCTGGCTTGATGGTGAAGTGTCCTCATGTTCCTCTGCATCCCCATCCCCCGGCAAGCCTAGCTGAAAGCTCACCATATGAGATCAGCCAGCCTGAAGAAAAAACACACTTACCTTTTGGGAGAGATGAAACCCATCCTGCCTGAGCATGTCCTCTGTGTGGAAATGTGGGTCATGGTCCAAGAACCTGTGGCAAAGTGGGGCTCCCCACCTAGCCACTGTGCTAGGTTCCCCACTTGCCTATGGGCATGCCACCCACCTGATTCTCCTGCCACACCTTGTTTGTAATTAATATGATGATAATAAAGGTGGGAGGCTGTCGATTTTATGCCCTGATGCCAGGGGGCACTATCTGTGGCTCTGTACCTCCCCTACACCGCAGCCCATACCTCACAGATGGCATCCAGCTGTTAATGCTGTTAATCACACCAACCACACTGGGTTCCAGAATCCTTCACTCAGGACCCCTCTTCGATCCCTCCATTCAGGCAGCCTACTCCACCTTCATTTGGGCTGCCGAGCTCCCTGTAGCTAGCTCCCATCTCGGGTGTGGTCCCCCCGGGACCTTTGGCCACATAGGCTCTGGCCTCACCTCCAAGGCCAGGCAGGACTCCAGGCCCGCAACTCTGGGTGCCCCTTGCAGTGGGAACCTGGCCATTTTGACCATCTTGGTCCTGGCCCCAGTACTGACCAGTTGAGGGGTCACTTTACCTCTGGCCTCACTAGCTCCAAACTTTCTCTGGGTCCACCACCCTGGATGTGGGGATCTGGGGTACCTCATACCATGACTGGTGCTCCAGGGTCTTATAGAGGACTCTCACTCCACCCCTGGAACAGCAAGTCTTGGTGCTACCCTGAGATTTTACATTCAACCCACACTTGGCCTTCCAGCAGTGGAGGACAGCAGTCAGGAGTCACCTCTCTCACTCTGGGGCTGATCGCCCTTCACTCGGCCGCTGGCCCAAACCTTGGCCTTAAGCATCCAAAGACTTACCTGGGTCTACTCCCCTTACTTGGGGTTCCACATCACTGCCCCTCACTCATGGCTTCACACCGCCCCCTCAATCAGGCTCTCATTTCCTCCCCCTTCACTCAGAGCCATGGGGCTTTGGTCCCCAGTGGGCTCAGGTGGCCGTAGCTGTGGCTGGCCCCAACTTTGCCTCTCAGGGTCTCCCACCCCTACAGGGATCAAGTGGCCACAGCCATGCCTGGTCCTGACTCTCCCTCCTTGGAGTCTTGCACCCCACAGGGCTCAGGTGGCTGCAGCCATGCCTGGCCCTCAACTGCCTCCGGTGTTATGTAAACCCACCTCCTGGCGTTTCCCCCACCACTGACAGCCCCACCCACTCCTGGCAGGGTGCAGTTTTAGGTCATGCCCAGAACCAGAAGCCTATTAACCATCCCCTACAGCTCCTCCCCTACCTCCAGGGTGATACACAAAGCCCCACAACTAAGCAATGTTGCTGCCTTCCCAGCCAGCAGGGAACTGAGCTCTTTATATAGGCAGCCAGAGATCTAATCAAGCACCTGCTGGCTGCTTAGCTTCGACCTTAAAGTGGCAGGCACCAACAGTGCCCTGCCACACACCTTCCCCTTTTAAATGGTACCAAGGGGGTTTCCCCTGCTGCTCCTCCAAAGCAGGCTCCCATCAGAGCCTGTGGGAGCCCCCAAGTGGCAAGCACCCTCAAAGGTGCTCCGCCACAGAACCCAAGGCCAGCCCGGTAACACCAGCTCCAAAGCCACCAATTGACCTCATTCAATTGTACATAGAAATATATTTATATCTAACATGACATCTCTCATCTTTGTGGTTGCCAGAAGCATGGATGTTGCAGCGTACCTGTGGCAGGGCACCTTTGGTGTCTACTACTTTAAGAGCAGCAAACAGGCAGCAGCCAGCTGCTGATGAGGGCAGCCAGTTTGGCCCAGGGATATAAATTGGGCTGCAGTTTACTGCAGGAAGGAAGAAGGAAACATCAGGCTGAGAGGCTACTCCAGCCAGAGTCAGGAAATAAGGGCAGGGGCTATGGGGAGCAGATGACCCTTTGTCCTGGGTAAGATGTAAAACTGCACCCTGCTGGGAAGGGTGGTCTGGTGGGACTTCTAGTGGCATGGGAGTCCCCAGGAAATGCCAGGCAAGTTACCTCCCTGATGAAAGGCAGGTCAGGGTGCCTTAATAACCCCACCCCACATCCCTGCTGGTGTTCTAGTGAGCAGGGGGAGCCCAGGGCTAGGTTAAGGAACCCTGAGGCAGAGCTCAGGCTGGAGGAAGGACCTGGGGCCGTACCCAGGTGACAGAGGGAAGCCCGGGCATGTGAGTCAGACCCAGTGTGAGAGGGGTGATGGTTAGAGCAACCCGTGAATGTGAGCGGCCCAGTGGGGGCATAGTGGCCTGGTGAGGGACTAGGAGCGAAATAGGCCTACAGTTGTGCAATCACTCAGTCAACGCTCAGGTGAGGGTAGTGAGAGATATCCAACAGACTGTGCTGGGGCTGACTGAGGCGAGGAGAGTGAAGCCTGAAGCCAGGTGAGGCCAGGTGGTATGAGTGTGGCCCCTGAGAAAGAGCAGTATAAAAGAAGCTGGGTGAGAGCCAACAGAGTGAGTGGGACCCCAGTGAGAGAGGGGTAGCATGTGAGTGCCCTCGGGGGCTGTAGAAAAAAGCTAAAATTGTGTGCCCAGTTTGCTACAGCCATAGGCCAGAGAAGTAATACCACAGGAAATATATGCAAGGTATGGAACCCTTGGAGGTTGGAGCAGGTTTTAGGCCCTGGTCAGCAGGGCGAGTAATGAGTAGATTCCTGCCTTAGTAACAACTCTCATATTTTTCCATCAAGGTGTGGCAGGTGAGAAAGCAGGCAGTTACCCCAGAAGCAGGGCAGCCACCTTGCTACAGTACCTCAGCAACTTGTCAGAGATCAATTAAATTAACAAGATGTTATGCAGAGAATGTGAGACCTCAAAACTAATATACTATATTTTCTGCATGTGCGTTAAGTATATCTAGGCCCCACACATATCTTCCGTGAGAATAGGAAGCCACATGCCTATACTTTTATCCACCACCAGTTAATTTTTTTTTTTTAATGTTTGGTACTTTTGGTAGAATTTTGTGATGCAGAAGCAGTTCTATCCAGGTCTATTCTTCCAAATTCAGTGGAAAAATAATGTCCTGTGACTTAAATTTAGGACTCTTACACATTTTGCAATTTTGACTTTTTACTGCCTATAATGTGAAGATTTTACAGCTTTCTCCTGGGATGTAACTTATTTTACATTCCAAATCATTCCTTTATAAACTAAATAAGACCCAGATCCACATGAATCCTTGTGTCTACTCTTTCTGTTTGGAAATATTTCCTATGTCCTATTCAAGGGGCAATTTTCTCCCTCCAGTAGCATACCTTTTACAGAATACCATTCACTCCTTTTAAATAATCTTCTGTATATAAAGCTTTTAATTTTATTGATGTCTAGGTAATTTATATCCATAGTTTTCTGTCCATTTACTCTGTTTTATTTCCTAAGAAAATTCTGTCAGGCTTGTTGCATATAATATTACTTTTGGGAACTGACGTTGAATACATAGCATTGCTTAGCACAGTGTATTCCTCCTTAGATTCCTGTAGTCTGGGACAAGCAACACTGAAGCCTGAGCAGAGTTGCTGAGACACCAACAGGTTGGGTGTACTGGCAGCTTAGACTTTTAGAGCAGTATGTCAAGGAGGCACAAATCTAACCACAGTTTTCCCACTTTATTTAGCACAGTACATCAGAGTCTCCCTAGCTTCAGACAAAGACAAATTCACAATGTTACTTCCTACCCAATCTCTTTTAGGTTGTCATCTAGGCCATAACCAGACTGGGCAGAGGGGTGAGGGACAGGGGAAATGGGGGAAGACCAGACAAGTGTTTCCAAGTCTGAGGGAGGTAGAGGGACTTGGGATTTCTGGCTTGTGTAAAGGGGCCACATCTAGGTATGCTGTGCAGAACCAACTCTAGGGGGGTGCAGGGCCAGGGACAAATCAACAGGGCTGGGCGAAACACCATCATTTCATTTAGACATCCATTTCATTGTTTTGTTTTATTTTGAAAGACTGTCTGCTTTCATTTCATCTAAATTTTTTCACTGTTTCAAAGCGTTTCAACCTTTCGCCCATAGGCTATAATGGGGAATCATGAAAATGTCTAAAACTTTGTAATTTCTTTCCTGATTTGGATGAAAATTTCAGGGATGGTAGCCCCTTTTGAGGCCATGAAGTCTGCCAGATTTCAAGGAGATAGGTGCAAAGGTTTCTGGGAAACTGCACTTCAAGCTATTCAAAACACAACTCCTGATACTTAACAGCAGCAGCAGCCTCCTCTCATCCAGCACACAGATGCAGGGGCCTGCACCCCCGGGAGGGTTGCAGGCCCCCAGATCTGTACCCCGGATGAGAGGAGGCTGCCTCTGCTACCTGGGACCAACCCTGAGCGTGGGCTGTGCCCAGGTGGCAGTGGCAGCCTCCTTTCATCCAGCGCAGCAGATCTGGGGGCTCCTACCCCCCAGGAGGAGTCCGGCAGAGCCCAGCAGCTCTCCCAGGGGTGCAAAGCCCTGAATCTGCACCCCAGATGAGAGAAATCTTCCTCTGCCACCTGGGACTTGCTGCACCCAGCACCAGAGAAAATTGCTGCTGCCACCTGTCCCAGGCAGGAGTGGCAGCCTCCTCTTATCCTGTGCACAGATCCAGGGGCTTGTACCCCCAGGAGGAGTCTGGCACATCCTGGCAGCCCTTCCAGGCATGCAAGCCCCTGGATCTGCATGCCAGATGAGAGGAGGCAGCCGCTGCCACTTGGGACAGGTGGCAGCATCAATATTCTCTGGTGCTGGGTGCTGTCTGTGCCCAGCACCAGTCCCAGGTGGTAGAGGCAGCCTCCTGTCATCCGGGGTGCAGATCTGGGGGCTTGCACCCCCAGGAGGGCAGCCGGGCTGTGCCAGACTCCTCCCAGGTGTGGGAACCCCCAGATCTGTGTGCCAGATAAGAGGAGGCTGCCACTGCTGCCTGGGCACAGCCCATGCCCAGTGCCAGTCCCAGGTGGCAGAGGTAGCCTCCTCTCATCTGGGGTGCAGATCCCGGGGCTCGCACATCTGGGAGGGCTTCCAGGCTGTGCTGGACTCCTCCCAGGGGTGCGAGCCCCCAGATCTGCACATTAGTTAAGAGGAGGCTGCCCCTGTCACCTGGGACTGGTGCTGGATGCAGCCTGCGCCCAGTGCTGGGGTAGGTGGCTGCTAGCACTGGTCCTAGGCAGCAGCAGCAGCCTCCTCTCATCCAGAGGCTCGCTGCCCTGGGAGGAGTCTAGTACAGCTTTGCAGCCCTCCTAGGGGTGCAGGCCCCTGAATCTGTGCACCGGATGAGAGAAGGCTGCTGCCTGTGACAGCCCTACAAATCAGCCTGTGCTGAGCCCCCTTAACACTGTGTGGGGCTGCAGTGCCCCCACAAAGGGGAGGTCTCCATGTTTCTTCCATGGCACAGGGCTGAGCCGCCAGCTCCAGGCAGGCCCCACAGGAGGGGCTGTGGCTGCTCCACCCGGCTCCACAGGACCTCCCAAAGCACGGGGCCCAGGGCAGTCGCCTCAATTCACTGTACCCTAGGGATGACTCTGATGCTGTGAAAACATTACAGTTGTATAGAAGATTCTCTTCCTGTTTTATAATCTGGCCTGAAGTGACTTTACAGCTCTGCAACTACATGTGTATATTCTATTCCTTACCTTGCCTCTTCTTTATTTTCCTTTTTGTTTTTATTTTCTTCATCAGTGACTTGGATATGGGTGTGAAGGACACTCTGTCCAAGTTTGCAGATGATACTAAATTGTGGGGTGAAGTGCATACTCCAGAGGGTAGGGAACGATTGCAGGCAGACCTGGACAGGTTATAAAAGTGGGTAGTACACAATAGGATGCAGCACAACAAGCACAAGTGCAGAGGGCTGCACCTAGGGTGCAAAAATATCCAGTACACCTACTGGCTAGGAAGTGACAGTCTGACCAGCACAGAAGCGGAAAGGGATTGCAGAGTCATAGTGGACTCCAAGATGAACATGAGTCATCAGTGTGACGAAGTCATCAGCAAAGCTAACTGCACTTTATCGTGCATCAGCAGATACATGACAAATAGAACCAAGGAGGTGATACTTCCCCTCTGTGCAGCATTGGTCAGACCGCAGTTGGAGTTCTGCACCCAGTTTTAGGCACTGTACTTCAAGAAGGATATTGATAGGCTCAAGAGGGTCCAGAGAAGGGCCACTTGTATGGTTAAAGGCTTACAGGACAAGCCCTATGAGGAGAGACTGAGGGACCTGGACCTCTTCAGCCTCTGCAAGAGAAGGCTGAGAGGTGGTCTTGTGGCCACCTACAAACTCATTAGGGGGACAGCAAGGGATTGGAGATGCTCTGTTCACCAGGGCACCTTTTGGGGTAACAAGGAACAATGGTCACAAACTGACAGAGAGCATATTTAGGCTAGATATCAGGGAAAAATTCTTTACGGTAAGGATGACCAAAATTTGGAATGGGCTTCCAAGGGAGGTGGTGCTCTCCCCTGCCTTGGGGGTCTTTAAGACAAGGCTGGATAGGCATCTGGCTGGGGTCATCTGACCCCAGCACTCTTTCCTGCCCAGGGCAGGGGATCGGACTCAATGATCTGTTGAGGTCCCTTCTGACCCTAACATCTATGAATCTATAAAACAGAATTCTGTAGTTAAGGGAACATATCATACCATTTTTCAAGAGGTTCTCATTATTTTCTTCAGTCTCGCTTCAGAATCCTGAGCTTGAGCTGTTGCCTCTGGAGGCTTTAGTTTTCCAATTTTCAGTAAGTCTCAGCTTATCCACAGTGAGCTCTTTCTTCAGCTAGTGCATCCAATGCTCATACTGTATGCACAGCTATTGTGCACATTTTAGTTTGCTTATTTTCCACTTCCCTTCTGCCCCACAATGGATTTCATCCAGTGCTACCTATGTTTTTATCAGCTTTTGCTCTGCTGGAATTCGAAGTCCTAATTCTGTGTTCTGTTTCTCTCACAATTAAGTTCAAATCACATTATCGCAGATCATATGGAACAACTGCTTAGGGGCTTTCTGTCTTGCACAGCCCTTCACACACATGATACACTCTTAGAATGATCTCCTCTTGGGGAATTGTTTCTCTTTCTCTCTTACCTCCACTTCTAATGCCGTTCTTTCTGCCTGAAATATTCCTAAGATCTTTCTTCATCAGTTTCCTCCATCTCTTGTCTCTAGCGTTGTACCACTAGCCTGCCCCTGGCACCCAAAAATTGCCGTAGCACAGGTCTGTTTCTTTGAAGACAAAATCCTTCCCCATTCTCTTCTCAGGACTATAGATGGCTGAGAGAACTGATTGCAGCTGAAATCCCACGGCAGCTGTAATCTTTGTGGTAACTACATTTAGTAGTGTAACCAAGGTAGAGAGGGTAACTGAGACAGCAGCAGCTCCAGGCACTGCCTTTGCAGGCAGGTGTAAAAATAGCTGCCACTGTCACTGCTGCCATTGATTAACTCATTAATGACCACATTTGAATTGGCCCCAAATCCAAAACATCCTTTGGTAAAACTGGAAATGAAGGATTGAGATACAGGTCCCTGGCACACAGGGCTTGAGGGAGCCCTCTTTGTCAGCCTGTAACAGTCAGGTTCTCACAGGACATTGCACTGTTCTTTATGCCTGGGCCAGTAGTGCTCAACCAGGGTTCCACAACACCCTGGGGTGCCTTGAGATCCTTTCAAGGGTGTATGGGGTGCCACACGATGTTAGCACTACTAGGTATGCAAACATGATGCACAAGATAAACCCAGAGATTTCAAATAGAAATCCATACTTGTGGTCTTTCTAAGTTCTTTGCAACAGAAAAAAACTGCTCTGTTTTTTCCATAGTCAAGAAGAAGAGTGTAAATGAAGAGCTGGCATTTTCTAAGTCTATCCAGGGATGCCTTGAGTCTAAAAAGGTTGAGAACCACTTGCCTTATGTCCTGTACCTCTTAGAGGATGATAATGTTTTCCTCCTGCTTTATTACACGCCTGTTTATCTCTAAAAAACTGCCTCTCTCCAGTTTATATTTTGGCTGACAATCTGGGGACCTCAGTCTTGTTCCACTTGTCATTCTTTCCCCCTCTGTGTGTTGCTTTGGTCTGTCATGGAAGATGGTGGAAGTACAGTAGAAGTAGCGCTTTTTAAATTGTCTTTTTATGGGTCTTTGGAGGAAAATGTTTATTTGTTAAAACTTGTAATGGGAACATATTATTCTTGATGAGAGGCTTCCCTAAATTCCATCCTACACCTTAGAGACCTACCCACTGTTAATCTGGTAGTTGGGTACCTACCTGGGATGTAACAGATTCAGTCCATTTGTCTGAATCAAACAGCATAGTGACTTAGACATGACTTCCTTATATCTCAGATGAATGTCTAACTACCATGCTATTTTGGGAAGGGGAAAGGTCTTCCATTTTCGAGGTAGCATGGCCTTTTATTTCATCAGCTTTTGGATATTCCAGTTGCAAATCTGCAATAACGCTCCACACCCCTCATAGCATTCCACTGACTTTAGAATAAGCTTTCTGAGAGGCAAGGTTTTTGTAATATCTCTTGTTGTATCAACTGTATAAGTGGGAGAGATGATGGGTACAAAGGTTTTGGGCACAAAACTGGTGACTTTAGTGTGTATGCAAAATTACTAAATATTCTGTAAGACAGCGCTTGCACACTGAGCTGATGAAGGCCACCTGAGTATTTAAATGGACAAATAATCAAGCAACAGGAAGCAAAGTAGGAATTTTGTGCAGGACAGAAGAAGAAAGCACTTTATGAATGCTAACCTCCTCCTTAGAGAAAAGAACTGACAGTATTTACAACAAATATAGAAATATCAGAAACAAACACATTTTATGTTTAGAAACACAGTAAAACAAAGTACTTCACACATGTAAGTATGCCAGTTACCAAGTATAGACTCATGCTTCTTTGCAATGTACAAAGAAAAAACACTGAACAAATGTTATCAATAGTAACAGAATATTTATGGACAAGTGTAAATAAGAAAGGGTATTCTAATGTGGCACTATAGCTTTTAAAGCTTTTAAAGAACTCCCCTTGACTTCTTCTGGGAGAAAGAACTGCGATTTGGGGAATGGGAGGAGGGCGCCTACCAAAATATGCACTCACACACAGGAGTGAAAGAATAGTTAAGTTGCTCTTCCAGATGATACACCTAAATTAGGGCTGTCAAACGATGAAAATATTTGATTGCAATTAGTTGCATGATTAAAAAAATTAGTTGTAATTAATCGTGATTTTAATTGCACAGCTAAAAACTCAAAATTATGCGCAGAAAAACTTTGTATGGTTGGGGGAGTGAGTGTGGGGGGTAAATTGTGAAGGTGTGGAGGGCTGTTGGTGGTGGGGGAGTTCGGAGCTGAGAGACAAGGGGTCCCAGTATGCCCTGGCAGGATGTGGGGTACTGTGGATCAGGAGTGAGGGGCAGCAGCAGGGCTGGGGGGCCGGCTGTGGCTTGGGAGTGAGGGGCAGGGGCAGGACACAGACATATCTCCTGCCCCCCCGCAATCATATTACCCACTACCACAGGTGTCCTCTTTTTTTAAACTGGAAATGTGGTAACCCTGCAGGAATGTAGCCCAGGTGGTGTGTAGAGCAGCACCCAGCAGGTAAGTCTGTGATGGGAAAGGGGCAGAGGAGCAAACTGAGTCCCCCATGGTAAGGGAGGTAGTGGGGCAGGGGATGGGGTGAATGGGACCCTGGGGCAAGAGCAGGTCATGGGATGGAGCCATGGGCAGCTTGTCCAGAGGTGTGGGAGGGTGTGTGGGGGGTGCGGCTCTCCACCACCATGCACATACCTGGGGGAAGCATGGGGGACACGTGCCCCCTGGATTTATGCATGGGGTGGAGGTGGTCTTCCTGTTCCGGGCTGGGGCTCTGCACCCTGCTGCCTTTGCCCCAGGGGCCATGCTGAACGGTAATTCATCCCCTGCCCATCCAGCAGCAGGAGGCACAACATGGTGTCACACCACTCCTGGGGCCTCCCACAGCTCTGTCTAGACAGGCCTCCCACAGCTCTGTCTCAAAACCCATCCTGGCCCCCGCCACTGCCACACTCCCTCCCTCACCGTGGATGTTAACAGTGATTAATTGACAGCCATGCTAAATACTATAATCACAATGCTCATTGAATTATCAGAAGTTAAAGAGTAACAAGCAAATATTCTGCTTGTGCCAAATGCTATATTAACAGTTTTTGTAATGATAGGACACTATCAGCCCTTGTCCCCAAGCTTTACCTATGGCACATTAAAGTACTTTTAGCATCTTTAGACAATACACCTTATTGTACAACAACAATAATTTAGATGTCTTCCTATTTAGCTTGTGACTGGAGTTCTCAGATACTTTCTATGAAATGGCTTTGTCTTTTTTTCTTCCAGCCAATTGTGTAGCTATATTCTACCTTTAGTGTAAAGTTTACTCTGGCTTGAGACTAGTGTATATAGTAGCTATATTTGCCTATACTGAGGGATTGCACTGATAGCTGCAATAAGAGGAAATCCATAGGATAAGCAAGGCTCTGGCATATTTGTACAGCAACTTGTGCAACAGGACCCAAGTCTTGGTTGGGGCCTCAAATACAAATATGAGATAACAGCAATAGGCTGAACTAGTAGTGTTGTGCATTGGTTTAGCATTCAGTTCTCCCAATAAGTTGGCCACTACAGAATAAATAAGAATGAGTTATTGATGAAGTTTGATCTAATGAAACTGACCTGCCCTGCATCGCAGTCCCTTGTTCTCATGGGCCAGGTACAGACATTACAACAACCTGGTATAAACTACCAAAAACCAGTCTACACACGTTACAAGAGAGGTTCAGCGCACATAGACTGGTTTAAAAATGGCAGAACCTGGTTTAAGACAGACCTGGATTGATGTGCACTCAAACTTAGGTGATTTAGGTTAGACCGGTGCATCGAATTTCTGTACCAGTTCCCCTATTGATTCATGTTAGGTTGCTGTCCTCCAGCATCCCAGATGCCTTTGCAGCCCCCTTACTAGCCCATCCTTGCTGGAAGATGTGCTAGTACTTGCCCTGCCCCCAGCAGGCCCTGCCCCCAGGCAGGCCTGTCACAAAGCCAAGCTAGCACAGACTGTCTCCCCAGCCCCACTTACTACCTGAGGTGAGCTGCCAGGTGCAGGCAGGTGGGGACAGTGGGGAATGGAGGCTTGCTCTGGACCAAGCCCCTCAGAGCTAAGCACCAGCAACAGCTAGAGGTAGGATGCATCTGGCAGCTTCAGAGGCTGCTGCCAAACAGCAGGGCACTTTCTGGCTTCCTGTCAACACCGGCTGTTCGTCAGAGCTCCAAGGGACCTGATCCTTCCTTAAGAGCAGCACCTGGCCCCTCCCTGATTGGTTGCTGGTTACAGAAGAGCACGCCCCCAACCTCCTGCCATCACCAGGGATCCTCCCTGTACCCAGCCCTAGGCTTCCAGGAGAGCCCCAGAGCGGGTCATCATGGCACACCCAGCAGCGGTGGCCTGGCTGTGCTCAGCTGCCCTCATCAATTGCCGATATGCTAGGAAGCATGCAGGTGCATCCCCAGCCTGCATGTCCCGCTCCCCCACCAAATGGCAAACGTATGTTGTGTTCACTCTCAATTCAACCTACGCTGCTTACAGAAACCTGCGTAGGTTTGATCAATTCTGCCTTGGGCTTTTTGAATGTCTGTACCTAGACATCAAGGAATTTATGAAGTAACAGAAAATAATACTTTAATTCCCTTGGGACCTGCCAATGTACAAAGGCTGTTAACTGCACATAAACAGGTGTCAGCCTAATCCTAACAGTCAGTGGCAGTAAGTGTCAGGCTTAAGGCACAAAATACACTGCCTTGCTATTAGATATAAGAATCACACTGAAATGACATTTCTTAACATTTTACTTTTATTTATGAAATAAACAACTAGCATTTTCTGTGCAAATACTCCTCTGGGTTTCTCCTGTCATTAGTGTCTGTTGTTTTAATCAAGTCCTGTTATAAAGTGTATTTACCGCATTAAGATATTTCAAAGGAATAATCATTCTGCTGCAGAGTGTACTGGGCAACCTACGTATTGTTAATGGAGGAAAGCAGCTTCTCAAGCACTGTAAAGGGCTCAGAATGAACGAGTGCATAACTTGTTTGCCTTCAATGGGATTGATTACTAAGCAAAGTTTTGCACATGCTTATATGTTCAAAGAGCCATGGCCTTGGACAGTAATAAAAGTGCAGAGCTGCTGGTAGCATTTACAGAGCAACATTTCATGGATCTGCAGATGTTTTGGTGTGATAGACCTTACTTTAACAAAACAGATAGCAATTCCCTGTTCTGTCCTTCCTAAAAATGTAATATCCAGTGCATTTCAATGGCATGTCAAGGCGCTTGTTTTGCTTAGTAATGTTCTTCATGTATTGGTTTTTCCCTCCTGTTTTCAAATAAGCAAAGCTCTCAAGTGATGTAAATAAACCCAATCCTTTTAATTTATGAATAAATCAATGACAAATAATAAGAAAAATATCTTGCTGGACTGCAGATGGCATGTGGAAGAACAAAAGCTGAAACCTTTTGGTTTCACCCTTGCACCTACCCTTTCCTTTACACCGTGCATCAGCAGTTCCCAACCTCAGGTCACAACCCAAATGAGGGTCATGGGGGCAATGTCAGTGGTGCCAAACACAGAGGACAGGCCATGCTGTGTGACAGGAGCTCCCCTGCCCCCAGGTCACCATCACCACTGCACTCCACTCCCAGTGGCAACAAGGCTGGGAACTGCTGCCCTACACTGAGTGGGGATTCATAAAATAATATGAATCCTTGGCTATAGACTAAACAAAGTATTATGTCAACACAGTTTTATGTTAACATCTAGGTCTGGTTGAATGATTCAAACTGATGTTCACAAATATTCATTTCAATTCTAAAATATCACTTTGAATTCATCCCTTTGTGTGTGTGGTTATACTAGTGCCACAGTTGGGAATTTATTTCTACCCCTTTATAAAATATTAGCAACAGATGATGTTAACACCATATTTTCTCATACCACCATGTATTTAAATCTAGGGCAAAGGGAAAGAATTTGCAAACCCCACCCAAAACTCTGGGCACCTATACACAAGCAGCAAGCCTGCTGCAACACACTGAATTACAGTGCATCGAGGCAGGCTCGGTTTAATCAAGTCTGCTAGAGCCTGGTAACTACCGCACTCCAGCAGACTCCAGTGTCTTGTATATCAGCATCCCCACACTTAAAAATGGCAGTGGGTGTGCTTTTCAACTAAAGTTTGTCGAACAAGTTTTAGTTAAAGCAACCCTGCTGCCATTTTTAAGCACAGGGATGCTGATACATGAAACGCTATGGCAGCTTTAATTAAAGCGGCTCCTGGAGCCACTTTAATGACAGCACCCCTGCCCTCACCCACATGCATTCCCAGAGCACGCACATAAACACCCTCTGAGACTGGAAATCTGAGAGGGGATTGAACTCCACTGAACTGAAAAAATAAGACAGGAAAAAATCTTTGGGCCAACCTAAAATGAAAATTTTTGTTTTCCTAAGTGAAAAGTTTGTTTGAGAGGTGAACAAAATATTTCATTTGGTAAAAATTATAACATTTGAGATGCGTGTTTTGTTTTGTGTTTTTAAAGCCATTTAGCCCCCAGATAATACTGAGTAGCCTTATTAGATCAAAGTTATAGATAGCCTTTTTTCTCACTAGCTGAAAGAGCCTGGCACCAGTAGGGTACTTAATACTAGATAACACTGGCCGTGGGTGCTAAAGATAGTACTGGGAGAACAGACAGACAGCAGCAGCAAGGCCTGCACTTGTTCTAGCTGTTGCATCCATGTGGTGTACTTGTTCCTGTCGTAGCTCACCTGCTTCTCAGATAGGAGCCAGACTTCTGAGTCAACTTTTCTCAGGATTTTGGATAGCCTCAGCTGGACAATGTTGGGGGGAGGGGGAAGTGGCGCATTCACTGAGGACACTGGGGGAAAAGCTTGGTTCTGCCTGCAGCAGATTTATAGCACATCAGCTACTTCCCTGGGGAACAGCCTGTTCAGCAGGCATGCCACAATGTAGCTCCACGCCCTCCCCATGTGTCACTGATCCCCTTCCCCTGCCCAGTCTGCTCTGCTTTCTGCCCCAGGCATGTGCTCTCTGCCTGCTCTCCTGCTTCCTTTGTGCAGTTCTCTGCCTGATTTTGCTGCTTGCTTTCTGCCTTATCTGCACTGTGCTACCTGTCCCAGTAGCATAACTAAGGGGAAGCAACCAAAGGAACAGTCCAGGCACTGCCTTTGTGGTAGGGGTACAAAAATAGCAACAACTGCAATGGCAGCTGATTGCAACACTGCAATTGGCAGCACAGCACCCAGCACTGGCCCCAGCATTGCGTGGCTGTCCAGGGTGTGGACCTGCCTGAGTATGCCTCTGGCTTGTCCCCTCCCTGATCTGCCATGTGTCTCACACTAATGGCACCCATGACAGGCCACCCCTGAACTACTCCATGGTTTCAGGTGTGCCTGCTGTTACCCCATGGTAAATGCCTATTAACCCACAGTGACAAAGGCTGTGCCCAGGCCACAAGGACAGTAATACTGACAGACAGAGTTAAAGGGATCAGTGAAATAATATTTTCCAGCATGATAGTGAATGGCTTTCAACTCATCAGCTGCCTCACCAGTGGCAATCTCTGTAGGTGCCAAAGGGAAAGCAGACAGGGTTTTGTGTTTGTTTCTAAGGAAGGACTTGAATGAGGAAAATGAGAGGGTTTTGTGGCAGTTGATGGGGAGCTCCTCTTGAACGCAGCAGAAATCATGAAATGCCCATTTGAAATGTTTTTCCAAGTGAGCAATGAAGGCTGGCATCATTAGCTAATGGAAGGAAGGGCTCTATGCTTCTGTAGCACAAAACCAAACCTAGTCCTTGTGGTGAACAGGAGAGTTGAACTAAAGCTGGAGGTCAAAGGAGTGGAAATAAATATGCTACAAAAATAGTTACAGTGCCCATGCCTATTGCATACTTGTCACTTTTCAAGCTCCCATGGGGGAAGTGGGAGAACAGTAACTCTAACCATCTCCCTCTTTGCCAGTATATCAGGTGACTGTCACATGAATAAATAGCTGAATAAATTCTGGATTTTTGATCTACACCCAAATAAATTGATGGAGTCTCATCAGTGGGCATCAGTGGGAGCAGGGTCAGTCTCTAAGTACATTGATTTCCCACACAGTTACTGTATTTTTTTTTTGCTCTATTTGGTTCCATATTAAGATAGGGCCCAGCCTCCACAGTTCAGATATGAATCCCAGCTCCCCAAATTTTGAGCTTATTTAGATCCAAGATATTGGTTTGGACTCTTCTGTGGGTCTATTAACATTATGTCAGTGAGCTTGTACAAATCAGACCCACAGATCTCTACACTGATTTTTTCTCACATAGTGAGGTTTTGTTTTCTCTCTTCTGTTTTTATGGAAGTGAAAGAAGAACTAACAGCCAGACTTCCAGTGTTCGATGCCAATTTTATATAAGGAGTAAATCAATAATTATTATTCTTCCAGTGTTCTGCTAAAGACTGCCAAATAAAATAAAACAACTACAAAACTGATTTAGTGTTTAATTGTGGCTATGAAACAGTTTATTTCCTAGAATCATGGACACTTTTTTTTCAGTCCCACCATACACACAGGAAACCAAACATTGCAATTTAGTTGCATCTTGAATTTATGTTCAGGTATACTATGGATTATGTTAAAGTTGCAGAGAAATATTTTACTTTTTAACATCTACAAAATTATAAAATAACAATATCGCACAAGGGACCTTTTATTAATAATTTGTCTACTTTTCATAATGCAAATGACAGGATTCAGTGGGTATGGTGATTTCTTGGTTTTTCCTTTTAATGAACAAAACTTGCCTGGTTCACCTTTTACAATTTTAAATGCAAGACACCCTAGGTTTAGTTCTAAAAGCACTATCAGCGGAGACTTGGTTATCAATATTGTTGATAGTCTAGAGCAGGTGTTTTCAAGGGGGGTATGCATACCCCTGGGGGTACAGGGGGTACTCAGCTATGGGCGCCACTGTGCCGTCGGCACTTCCCCTGCTGCTGGCACTTCTGCCGATTGGCTGCGAGGGGATGCCCCACCCCACTCCTCTGGCCACCAGGGCACTCCTGCCTTCTTGATCAGCTGCCAAGGGTACACTGACCCAAAAAGGTTGAAAACCCCTAGTCTAGGGAAGATAAAAGCTGAACTGGCATTCTTCAGGATTGTGGGTAGATGATTCATAAAATTCCTTCTAGCATTAAATCTAAATTTTAAAATAAATGGATGAATTTAAATTATAATTGTAATTCTAATTTAGTTTATTCTAATTACCCAGTGCTCCTAATAATCCAGTTCTGGTTAACCAGTGTTGTTCTGGTGCACTGTGAAAAGGGAATGGGTGATACAGAACACAAATGGATCCATTAAATGCAGAGCATGACTTCTGCATTAAGAACTGGCCAGCATGTATCTGACTGAGCTGCATTAGAGCACGGGTGGCCAACCTATAACACAGGTGCCACAAGTGGCACAGGCAGGCTGGGCAGCAGAACTAGGGGAGCAGGGTGCTGTGGGTTGGGAGTGAGGGGCATCAGCAGGGCTGGGTGGGTGCAGAGGCTGCAGGTTGGGAGTGAGGGGCACTGGCAGGACTGGGGGACAGGGCAGGGGGCTATGGGTCTGGAGTGAGGGGCACCAGTAGGGCTGGCAGGGGGGCAGGGGGCTATTGATAGAGAGTGAGGGGCACTGCCAGGGCTGGGGGGGACAGGGGCTGCAGGTCTGAAGTGTGGGGAACCGCCAGGGCTGGTGGGGGGGCAGGGGCTGTAGGTTGGGAATAAGGGGCACCACCAGGGCTAGGGGTCAGGGGCTGCAGGTTGGGAGTGAGGGGCACCAGAAAAGGGTGGGTGGTAGGGTACTACTGTTTGGGAATGAGGGGCACTGGCAGGACTAGTGTCATTCGGTACAAAGTGAGGGGCAGCAGCAGGGCTGGGGGTGGGAAGTGGCTTGTCGGAATGGGCAGGGGCAGGGCACTGGCATGTCAGTGTCCCCTCTCCCCCACCATCATATTTCTCCCCCCTCCCTCCAATGACAGGTGTCCTCTTTTTGTGGACCTGGAAATATGGTAACCCTGGTGTTGTACTGCATGTGATTTAAAACTAAGCTAGTGTCCTTCCTGCTCAGGATATTCATGGAGTTGGAAGGAACCTCAGGAGCCATCTAGTCTGTGGGTACTCAACCTCCAGCCCACAGGCCAAATGTCACCCGTGGAGCCTTGGAATTCAGCCCATAGTACTCCCCAAGGATGTGGAAACTTGGTAGCAGGGAAGCAGTGGCAGGTAATACTGCCCCCACCCTCCACTGCCAAATTCCCAAGCCCCACATGGTGGGCCACAACTCTCCTCCTGTACAGCCAGGTTGGGGCCAATCTGAGCCCCCTCCCCCTGCATAGCTGGGTCAGAACTGGCCCATGCCTCCTCCCCCATCTGTTGGTCCAGGCCATGCTCCCTTACCTCTCACCTAGCCAAGTTGGGACTGAGTCATACCCCCTTATTCCCATGGAGCCAGGCCACACCCCTCTACCTGCAAGGGTGGTTTGGGGTGAAACCACACCCCCTTCCTCATGCAGGACTGAGCAATGCCCCCTTTACTCCTGCCTGGCCAGGCTGGGACCAGGGCATGTCCCCCTCCTCCCATGGGGTCAAACCACTCCCCTCTCCCTCTGTGGGGCTGAATTGAGGCTCAACAAAGCCCTCTTCCCCCACTCAACACTATGGGGGACAGCCTGGTCCTCTTCCCCCACTCAACAGTATCAGGGCCAGGCTGTCCTCCGGTGTTGTATTTTATTGTGTTTTCCTTGCACTGTCCCTTTAAGGCCAAAGCCCTCCTGTTCAGCACTGCATTTTGCAGCGCTGGTGACTCCATGTTCTCTGCCATGGGGAGCCATGAGCTTTCTTGGTTCCTTTTACTCCACAGGACTGAACGGGGTCAAACGGGACACCTGGCATGGCTTTACAAGCACGAATGGTGCTCTGGTGTGGTGCCAGAGGACTGGAAAAGGGCCAATGTGGTTCCCATTTTCAAAAAAGGGAGTAAGGAGGACCCAGGAAACTATAGGCTAGTTAGTCTTACCTCAATCCTGGGTAAGCTTTTTGAGAGAATTATCCTGGCACATGTCCATGAGGGGCCAGCAAGGGAGATTATCCTTAGGGGCAACCAACACGGGTTCATTGAGGCAGGTCCTGTCAAACCAAACTGGTGGCCTTCTATGACCAGGTCACAAATCCTTAGATGCAGGGGTAGCAGTGAACGTAGTCTTTCTGGACTTTAGGAAGGTCTTCGACACTGTCTCTCACCCCATTCTCATTAAAAAACTGGGGGACTGTGCTGTCAACACCTACATTGTCAAATGGGTCACTAGTTGGCTGGAGGGATGCACACAGAGTGGTGGTAGACGGGTCGTTTTCGACCTGGAGGGATGTGGGTAGTGGGGTCCCCCAGGGCTCAGTCCTTGGGCCCGCACTGTTCAACATCTTCATCAGCGACTTAGACAAGGGGGTAAAAAGCACCCTGTTGTTCAAATTCACAGATGACACTAAGATGTGGGGAAAGTGGGCATGCTAGGCTGCAATCAGACCTAGACAGATTACAGGGGTGGGCGGATGAGAACAGGGTGGGATTCAACACTGACAAGTGCAAGGTGATGCATCTGGGGAGGAAGAACCAGCAGCACACCTACAGGCTGGGGAACCCCCTTCTTGTCAGTGCAGAGGCGGAAAAGGATCTTGGAGTCATCACTGATGCCAAGATGAACATGGGCCGACAGTGTGGGGACACAGTCAGGAAGGCCAACCGTACCTTGCCATGCATTCACAGATGCATCTCAAGCAGGTCCAAGGAGGTGATCCTCCCCCGCTATGCGATACTGGCCAGGCTGCAGCTGGAGTACTGTGTCCAGTTCTGGGCGCCACACTTCAAGAGGGATGTGGACAACATGGAGAGAGACCAGAGGAGGGCCACTTGCATGATTGGGGGCAGCAGGGCAGGCCCTACGAGGACAGGCTATGCAACCTGAACCTGTTCAGCCTCCCCAAGAGAAGGCTGAGGGAGGATCTAGTGGCCTGTTACAAACTGTTACAAAGTCAGAGGGGACCAGCAGGCATTGGGGGAGTCCCTGTTCCCCTGAGCACTACCAGGAGTGACTAGAAAAAATGGTCACAAGCTGGCAGAGGGTAGATTCAGACTAGACATCAGGAGGTGCTACTTCACTGACAAGACAGCTAGGATCCGGAAGCAACTTCGAAGCAAAGTGGTGCTGGCTTCTACCCTGGGGGTCTTTAAGAGGAGGTTAGATGAACACCTTGCTGGGGTCGTTTGACCCCAGTACTCTTTTCTGCCAAGGCAGGGGGTTGGACTTGATGATCTGCTCAGGTCTCTTCTGACCCTACCAACTATGAAACTATGAAAATCAGAGGCAGAACAGGTCTGCAAGATCTGCATACGTATACTAATACAACTGTTAAGATCCACCCTGGATATGATTCCAGAGAGTTATAATAATAAATAACTGTTAGCTCAACACAGAGTGTTGTTGCTGAACCCACAACATATCACCTGCCTTCCTCTGGGCAGTTGACTGGGACCCCTGTGCACCTGTCCTAAGCTCCAGATTGGGTCCACCAGCTGGATCTAGCCTGCAGAGGGACTGGGCACTGCCTATCTGACCCACTGGCTAAAAAGGTTGAGCACTGCTGATCTATCTAGTCCAGGGTGGGCAATATTTCCACTGGAGGGCTGCTTACCAAGTTTTGCCAAGCTGTTGTGAGCTTGACAGGTGCACCCCTTGACAGGTGCCCTGCTCCCTGGTCATTATCTTGTGACTGGAATCCCATGCCTTGGCTATCCACTCTTCTCCATAGTCAAAAAAAGTAGGCGGCTCCCATTCCGTACAGATCCACTGACCCAGTCCCCTCTCCTTTCCCTGTAAAGAACTGTGGAAGAAAGTTTCCTTACAGGTAAACCACCAATATTCAAAAAGTTGACTCTCCCTCCTTGGTCTCCACCTATTCTAATACCTTACTCCACAGACCACCACATGGCACCTGGAAAGTGTAGTTGAAATTGCCCCTAACAGAATGATAGAATATAGCCCAACAATGCAGGCAGGTCAGAAGCCCTGATAACAGTAAAAGCACTATGTTGAGCATCTTCACCCACTTACTTTAGAGCTCATTTCATGTATGGTTTGCTTTTAGAGACAATGATAAAATGCCCACCCTAACTTTGCTAGGAAAAAGAGGTTTCTTGCACAAGGTATTAGTTAAATTACCATTATATCCTCTATGCCAATAACTTTGTCATTAATCAAACAGAAAACAAAATGTGTAACTTTGTAAGGGGCCCACTTCCCATCATATGTGAGTATTAATACAAACCAAACTGAATACTCTGGTGTTGATCAGCTACTGTTTCCTCAAAGCAGATGAAGGAGATATGTCCTTGTTTAAAATTTTTTTAAAATATACATATTTGAAAAAGTGAATAAATCCAAACAGTAGTAATGAGAGAAGCATATAGCTGAGAGAGGTGGCAGTCAGGTAATACAGAAAAAAACAAAACTATAAATTCAGCTTGCTCCCTAGAAAATCAAAGTTGTCACCTGACTTCAATTGCCATGATGTAAGTAATCTGGGGTTTCTTTCTCGCTGTTTCTGGTATCTCTCCACCTCATTTCTCATAAACTCTGTATCCTTGGAAGCATTACATGTTGTATAGTGGTTATTTGCTTTAGACGGAGAATATTATCCCATTTCTGCAGTTTCATAATGGCCAGTTCATTTATCACTGGCCTTTCTGGAATGAAATAAGGCCATGATGGTGGCACCAAAGTAATTGGCAGTGCACAAACTGATGAAGAAAGAGGACCAGGGAAAATATGGGCTAGAACTTTAGCTGATTGTAAATCACTACAGCGCTATAACTTGAAGTCAATGGAGCTATGCCAATTTACATTAGCTATATGTATAACTTTGATATCATTACCAAGTATTAGAATGGAGTTTCCAGTCAAGATTTTTTTCTGACTGAAGAGTAAAAACTAAAGCTGTAATGGTATATGGGCTTATTTCCCATAATTCAATGCACACAGCAACAGGTTTGTTGGCTGACCATCTGACATGTTCCTGTAAGACTGCCATACATAATAGTGTCTAGAGACTATAAACCTAATTAAATGCTGTTACTTTTTATCAAGTGCTGTAACAAATGTTAATTGGAAGTGGGCTGTGGCAAAGCATTACAAGATGTTGTGGTTTCATTTTTAAAAAAGAAATCAATATTTTTAGCATTTTATTTTTGATTTAAGACTATGAAGAAACATTGCATGCTTGTAAGTTGCAATGTATACAGTAAATGTTGTATAATTTCACATGGGGGCAAAACTTGCTCCTTTACTGAAAGCATAAGGAGGGCCCTATAGACCAATGGCTTGAATAGAGATTAGGCGAAAATAGTTGAGGAGTCAACATAGGGACCACTGCACTTCAGGATGTACAAGTCTGTGATGTTCTGTGACATTAGCTGATGATGGCTTCTTGCAGGGAAAGGAAGGAAAAGGATAGGGTGCAGCGCTCATTCCTATGGAGGGAAGCAAAACATCTCCAGGAATTCCTGCATACCTGAAGGTATTATAGTAAATGTGGGAAGGTCTGAAGAATGTTCAACTCCCCTCTGCCTTGTGGATCTCCACAGTTCATCTCCCAGTTACTTGGGCTGTATGGGGGTAGGGGACTGGGATTTAGGCCACAATGTTTAGGAAATCCAGAAATCAGACTTGCCTCTGACTCATTTGTGAGCATTGTGTAATGAGCTTTGAAAATCAGTCTTTAGCCTGAGTTTGGTCTGATGAAGGTTCTGTAGTCCACATACAATGGGGCAACATAAATGACAGACAAGTCAAAGTTTGGTTTGGGTTTTTTCCCGGTCTCTCCTCAGTAGCATCTGGAGAAGAATAGCTGACTTGGCTATTCAGACTATCCAAGCTCTCCTGAAATGAATTAAAGCTCTATTTCTACTGCTTCAAATCTACTGAGCAAAATGTTGCAGCTTCCTGTGTGTCAGGGTGATATGGAGGGTGACAGTGAAAGCCTAAAGCTGCTTAAATAGTATTGATCATGAAGTTCAGCACTTACCAGGGCCAGTAGTTAAATTCTAAAGTTTTGTTCATTTTCAGAGGGCCACTAGGCCCTTGCAGAGCTGGCCAAGGATAGGATGGTGCAGATTCACCTCTTCTTGGCTCAGAGAAGATATGGCAAGCAAGCTAGAAAAAAAGCTGAGCACCCTCCGTATGGAAAGACACTTAAAAATGAACAGAATGAATAATAACCTGTCTTTACTTTTGATTTGCCAGATTCTGAATGCTTTTTCTCTGAAAAGCACCTCAGGCATGACTCTCCCCTGCCTGAAGAAGAGCGTTTGCGCGTGACAGCTTGCAAAGAGCAATCTTTCCAGATATTTAGCTGGTCTAATAAAAGATACCACATTTACCCAAAGAACCTTGTTTCTGAGACCTTTACAGGACTTTTACACATGCTCTGAATTGTTCTGATTAGGATGCATCAGGGCAGGCTCAATCAATCAAGTCTGCTGGAGCGATTTAATCAGAACTCTTGCGCATGCTGCAGGGTCCCATGTACTCAGTGTCCCCATGTTTCAAAATGGTAGCAGGGGCACTTTAATTAAGGCTTGTCAAACAAGCTTTAGTTAAAGCACCCCACCACGATTATGAAACATGGGATGCGAATACCCGAGGCTCTGCAGGTGTTTTCATTAAAGCAGCTTCCAAGCAGTGATCAAATTAAAACACCCCCTCCTCCCACCTGGGAGCACATGCACAGATGCCCTTAGGAAGCACCTGTAAAAAGGACCCAGCACTGACCTAACTCTGCTTGTGCTGAAGCAGAAGTTTTGAATCATGGATTGACAGTGTGACAGGAGAATGGTAAGTGTGATCTAATGGGACTTGGTTGGAATTCAGAAAACCTGGGTTCAGTTCCTGGTTTAGATGCGGACTTTCCATATGGATTTGGCAGATCACTTCTTTTGCCTGTGTCTGTTGCTAGTCTGTATAACGGAAGTTTTCCTGTAGGATGAGGAGGGCCGTAAAAATACTATGATAAAACAGACTAGTTTCCTAATGCTGCCCCTTTTTACCCTGGGAAGCACTTAAGAGAATGGTAACTGTATCAACTTGCTTTGGAATTTTACAATGTTACAGGCACATCTGTAACAGGTGGCCATGGGTATTTTGTGGCTGACTAATATAATAGCCCCAGTTGCAAGGTGTCATTTGACTTCCACTTTGTTAAAGTTATGGCACTACTGGGCAAGAGTAGCTCCTGGAGATGTCTGAAGATGGCAGTGGTACATATTTTGAATATAAGACACTGAAAAACATTATTTACCCTCTGAAAAACTGAAAATTGTAGCTTTTTCTGGGGGTGAGAGGTACTTTTTCGCACTCTGTTTAAGAGCTCATAGCAGATTGTATGACTTGTGTCTGTCTAATTCCAGCCAAAACCATCTCTTCCCAGAGTCCCCTACAACAGGGGAAAATAGAAATTCTAATATTGACAATGACAGACTGGGAGGTGGGGAGCAGTGAGAGCTAAACTGGAGCAAGTTATTAGTGCCAGAGAAATCCCATCTCTATCTGTGTCACTACCATGGGTAACCACACCCTTGTCACCTACATAACTCTTGTCGCCTAACTGATGTAGAAACACACAAACCAAAGATGTGCACCAACTGTGCAAAGCTGTAGGTATGGTACTGCTGAACCTGCCAAATTCCAACTGCTTTACTAATGGTCTTTCTGAGGAGAACTCCAAAGAGACCACCAGCTAAGTAAATGGGATTTCTATTCTGTTTTAATTTTTAACTTTGGTGATCTAGTTCAAAATCTGAAAGAAATCTCTTTTGTCTTTTTTCTTTTTTTTAAGAAGTGCATTTGCTGTTTGGATGGGTCATCCAAAATGCAGCCAAACTTGTTGCTAATTAAAGCACTTAGGAGTCATGCCAGGTAGTCCCTTCTATTGCTGAGAGAGCTCTGGAAACCTGCTTTGGGATTTACTCTTGTCAGCTGTTATTCTCAGCTTCAAAAAAAAGCTGTAATAAATCTAATAATTACTAATGAACACAAAAATAGTCTTGGATTAAAAAATAGGCTCTGCTGTTCAAATAGTGGCTTAAATTACATGCCCCAGCTTAGTGGATATAACTCCACAATAAGTCACTTAGGGAACAAAGGCACCTGAAGTTTAGTTATCTATTCTAAAAGCAGTTAGTGAAGAAATTCCTTTGACTTGCATTGCTATCTGTTACTGCTCTTGGTTATTGTCCATTTGGTTCCATTTCAATAAAAGGCTGTGTTTGTTCTTTTTTAGTATTGCTTTTGAGATCTCGTCCTAGGGAAGTGATCAGAATTAAGGGAAACACTAGGGCTAAGCACAGAGGTTCAAAAGCCCAAGGCAGAATCAGTTCAATCTTTTCAGGTTTTTCTAAGCTGTGTAGCTTGAACTGATAACAAACTGAACTGATATTCAGTGTTTGGGTGGCCAAAACAGGCAGAAGCGTGCACTAACCCAGGCCAGGGCATGGGGGGTCCTCACATGTACACCCCCACATGGCCAGGCCAGCTGCCTAAAGCTGCTAAACTCAGCCCAGTGGCAGCCCAGGCCTGATCTGCTGCTGGATATGTGCCCCCCACCCCCCAGCTGCAGGGAGGGGAAAGCCAGCAGAAAACCTCTCCCTACCCCCCACCTCTGGGGGGTGGGGAGAAGGAACACTCCACCAGGCTTTGGTCTTCCAGCTCTTGTCTGTCTGGCATGGGAAAAGCCCCCACTGGGGAGCTTTTCACCCCACAACAGCCTGGCTAGCAGGGGTCTGATTGGTTCAGTCCCACCCCCTCCCCAGCCCCCTGCCTGTGATGCGGGGAGGTGGGAATGCACACACCCAGCCTGGCCCTGGCCCTCCCCAGTGTGTGGGAAAGACCTCACTGAAGGTTTCTCACTCCCCTGGAGCCCATCTTGCTTGGGCTGGGATCAGCTCAGTCCTGCCCTGCCCCCTCCTCAGCCCTTACCTAGCAAACTGGGCTGTAGGGGAGTGAAAAGACCCTGGCTCGGGGAGGTCAGCTGCTGGGCTGAGCCGGTGTGTCCCCACCTGCCCTACCTCCCCTCTTGGAGGTAGGAGGCTGGGGGGGGAGTAGGGCTGAAATAAGACAGCCTGGCAGGCTGGGCTGACGGGGAACAAAAAGCCCTTGGTGGGGACTTCCCCCCACTCTGTGCTGGGCAGACCTTGTCTCGGGGCCCAGTGCCTGGCTGGCCGTGTGCACTCGCCTCGCCTCACCTCTCACAGGTGAAGGCTGGGCTGGGGGTGGGGCTGAGCCCATACCAGCCTGGCAAACTGGGCTGTCAGGGAGTTAAAAGCTCCCAGTGGAAGCTTCTCTCCCCCTGCACCAGGCAGACCCTGGCTGGGGGGGTCCAGTGCCAGGCTGGGCTTGTGTGTGTCTCCCTACCCCACCTCCCCTCTCAGAGGTGGTGGGTTGGGGAGGAGTTGGGGCTGAACCAATGCCAGCCTGACAACCTGTGCTGCAGGGGAGCGAAAAGCCCTTGGTGGGGGCTTCCCCCATGCTGTGCTGGGCAGAACCTGGCTGGGGGGCAGTGCCTGGCTGGCCTGGTGAATTCATGCACTGGCCCCCACTTCTTACAGGAGAGGGCTGAGGAGGGGCCAGGGCTGAGCTGATCCCAGCCCAAACAAGCTGGGCTGTGGGAGAGTGAAAAACGCACAGTGGGGTCTTTCTTCCACACTGGGCAGACCCTGGCTGGGGGGAGCTGGGGCTGGGCTGGGTGTATGTGTTCCCCCCACTCTCTCTCACAGGTGTAGAGTTGGAGAAGGAGTGGGGCTGAGCTGGTGCCAGCCTGGTGAGCTAAGCAGCAGGGGAGCAAAAAGCCCCTGGTGGAGGCTTTCTTCTGGCGCTGGGCAGACCCTGGCTGTAGGGACGACTGCCAGGCCAATGTAGCTCCCCCCGCCAGGGGCTGGGGTGGAGGTGGGGCTGAGCCAATGCCAACCCTGCTCATCTGGCTGCTGTGTGGGTGAAAAGCCCCCACATGCTAGGACTTTCCTTCTCCTTGTCCTGTACAGACAGCGGGCTAGGGGAGCCTGGGGATCTGTTCCCTTGTGCCACCCCCCAACCTACCAGACCGACAGGTGCTGGCATGGAGCAGAGGCTTTAGTTCTGTGATAGGTGGAGGAGGGGCCAGCCATTCTCCACTGGAGCAGATAGCACAGCCCAGGGCTACAAAGCATTCTGGGATGCTGGGGGACTGTGAGCTACTTTGAATCAGGAAGGGATCTGAGGCAGAAGTTCCATAAATTGGTTTGACCTACATTAGTTAAGTCTGATGCTACATCCAAATAGGTTTATCTTAAACTGGTTTGGCCATTTTGAAAGAGGTTTATGTGCACTGAACTTCTGTTCTGTTACAAGTTTAAACCAGTTTCCAGTCACTTAAACCAGTTTATATGTAACTTCTGTCCAGGGTTCAAATTACTAGGGGAGCTCTGGGGGTTTGAGTCCCCCACATAAGCGATGACAGCCCTCCCATAAGAGACCAGAGCCCCACCGTGGGCTGGCACCCCTTTCCCCTCCCCCCCGCAACAACCTGAAGCCCATGTGCCACCATGCACAGCCCCCAGCCTGCCCTGCACCTTTCTAAGCAGCCCAGGCAACAACGGTGCCTCCTTTTGGCTGCCACCACCACTAGCCTCAGCCCCCACAGTACTGTGCACACCCCTGACCCCAGCCATTTTTGTTTTCAGACCCCCCAAGAGTCAAAGTGTAATATGAACCCTGCTTCTGTCCCTAGCCTTGATGTAGCTTATACCAGCCAGCCCTCCCTGTCACTAAAGGCTAATGTGCATGCATACTGAAGAAGAAAACTGGGAAAGAAGAGTTTAAAACCTTTTAAGGGCTAACATAAATAGCAAATAACATGTTGAAAAAATACAGGCTGTGGAGTCTTGAACTGAATTGTGAACCACTTCAAATGAAGTTCAAAATTTGGGGGTTGATGGCATAGGAAGCCCCTACCATTCCCATGTTCTTATGTAAGATTGTATGTATAAATGCAGGAGTATTTTATTTAAAGATACATAGATGGACTCTGTCACATCTTGGAGAGGGGTCAAATGCCAAACCTGTACATCATTATGCCAAACCTTGCCATCATTATGGCAAAATGAAAGAAAAGGGTTTGTGTATGAATTTAAGATTAGACCAGACTATCTTTTTGGAAAACACTGTGGACATCAATACACTTTACTTTTGTTCAGAGAAACATCAGGATGATTCTTACGCAGAGAGATTTTGTGACACACATTTATAAAAAGAGGTTAAAATCAATCAGGTGCATGCTCCATGTAAATCTGCAAAGCCATGAATAACAAAGAAGAACTTTATTTAGATCTCATCAAAAGCCTTTCACTTCTCCCGAGGAAAAATATGATTCTGATCACCAGCATCCTCAATTAAATGTTGTTTTTGTGGTGTTATATTTGTCATTCTACAAGCTAGTGCTTGTTTCAAAAATAGAAATATTAATGTATGGAGATGTTTAAGTGTGCCAAATAATATTGGATCTAGCATATAAAGGGAAAAGCTCAAGAGATACAGGAGTCTGGCAGTCTGCCATTTAGAGATGAAAGAATAATAATTTGTATGATAAGAAAGTTTGCAAAAATCCTTCATGTAAGAACAATAAAAATTATGATCTATGTTTATAACCTGGTATTTCTAGATTATTTACAAGTCTAGTGGTTGGCTATACAAAAAAGTACATATTCATTTGTGTAAAAAAATCTTTGCTTTAATGCATTAATGCTCCTAACCCCATCCCCCCAAAAAAGCAATTCTCTCTTTCTTGTTTAAAAAAAACCCTCAGCGATGTATTCAGGTTTTAAACTGAGTGGACATTTCTGTAATCTGAATGTCTGAGAGGAAGGATGAGAGATTTGCTTACTTGAGGTCTTTGGAAAGAAGGTTCTTAGTAATTGTAAATATGGTTTTATGTGCTTAGTATTGGCTGTGGTCACCATTTATTTAATGGCATTTTACCACAAATACTGGTGTGTGACAAGAGTGAGCAAACACTACCTTTTATAATTGCCACAAATACTTCTCTGAATACACTAATACCACAGCTCTCATCTACTGTATATACTCTTGGTGGCTGGCAGGTTATCTGATGACCTTAAACAGCCCCAAGAACACAGAGCCCTAATACTTTAAAGCAGCATTTCTTAACCAGTGGGTCGCGACCCAAAAATGGGTTGTAAGAATATTTGAAAGGGTCACAAGCAGGTCCCCAGAAAAACCTGTGAAAATCCGGGTTTCCCCTTGCAGGCTGGCAGTGTTCAAGCCTACAAGCAGCTGCTTGGCATGATTGGAGGCAGCGGGCACACACGTGCCTGCCCACGTGCAAGGCCGAGTCATGGGAGCAGCCCCAGGCGCTGGACACAGGTAAGTATAGGGAGCAGGGGATAGAGGTCCAGAGGACTGTCCGGAGGGCTGGGAGGTGGTGGAGAGGGAGACTGTGCATGTGCGTGTGTGTGTGTGCATGTGCAAGTGTGTGCCTGCCTACCTGCCTGCCAGCGCTGGGTACAGTGGCCAGGCATGGAGCTGTGGCGGGGCAGGGGGAGCCGGGGAGAAGGCCCTCAGCCTTTCCATGGGGGAAGGAGGTGAGGGCAGTTCTTCACAGTGGGGGCTACATGCCTGAGAGGATGGCACGGGGCCAGGGCCCACACATACAGGGTCCTGCATTCGCTGCTTACACTCTGGCCTGAGCGGGGGGAGGCAGCTGGGGCCCCCCTCTGGCCGGGGGGGGTGGGGAGGGGACTGAAGATTGACAATGAGGGGTGCCAGGAGGCCCAGTGGGGGGGCAGGTGACTGTGGGTCGGGCACCAGCAGGGCCAGGGGGATGTGGGTCAGGACAAGCCACTGATTTTGACAAATGGGTTCCAGTACAAAAAAGGTTGAGAACCACTGCCTTAAAGGCAATGCTTTCAAGGTGCGGTATAATTAACAGCGTTTACAGTTTCCTACCAGTTAGCCACAGAGGGGTAAATCAGCATATGTTCACGTAAGCAGAAAACAGCATGTGGTCAGACTAGTTTGGCATGATCACAGTCTAATATAGACACTTCAGCTATTTCAGAATATAGGAAAGGAAAGAAAACGGGTAAATCATTCTGCTTTCCTGTTTTTAATTTACAACATTCCAATAGTTCCTGTCTCCAGTATTCAAGTGAATCTGTATGCCACCCTGAATAGCTTATGATCACTGTGGTTCTTGTTTATAAGTGAAGCAAGCTGCATCAGGACTTGGAACAGTTGCATACCTCTAGCTGATAGGAAGTGCTGTTTTAAGCCAAGAGGCTTCAGCTTGGTCTTTGTACAAGATGGGCATTTGGATAAGTTGCTACAATGCATATACAAAAAGAAAGTAAGCATAATGGAAGGATAAAAAATAGTTCTGCTAGGTCAGCTCAAGTATTCTGCAGATGATGAACAAAGCAGAGTTTGTCATTTGTCCCCTGTGAATAATGGCAATATTCCTCCAGTTTGTATGAAACAATGACTTGAAGTACAGCACAGCAGTGCATTCCTTTTGCAGCAGTACGGTAGCACAACTTTTCAGCTGTTTGCAAATAAAAGTTTCAACTTTCATATAAGCATTTAAGTGTGGTGTTACCAAGTGCACCTACCCCATAATAAGTTAAAGTTAGGATGTGCTGTAAGCAGTTGCACATTAAGGGTTAATACTGTTTCTTGTCTGCACAGCTCTGACTTGCCACTAGAGGTCCAAGACACCTGGGCTCTATCCTTGCTCTGGGTGGTGGTGCAGGGGTGGGCAGGGTATCAGTGGTGCGTCCTATAATGCTGGAGGACTACAGATTGCTCATTTTACTTCTTTGGAGCAGACTGAAGTTACCCTAACATGAACTAGGTAGAACAGCCCAGAGTTAACCCTCACCTGAAGTGGCATAACTTTGAGATGCTCAGCGGGCACTTAGCATGAGTCAACATGCAGATGCTCACATTTTAAATGTCCTTAGTATGATCTAAGTATAACAAACTTCACGCTAAGTTCACTAGCACATTTAATTGAGATGGGGATAAAGAAGCAGGAAGATGGAAAAATAGAGGCACAAACAAGACAAAGTGAAAGAAAAAGTTTTTTAAAAGGAAAAGAAAGGAGGATAGGATTGTAAAGTATAGCTTATTATGGCAATATAACTTTACAGAACTAAAGTTGGGATGAGCATTACTTCTTGATGCTGTAAAATCATGTGTTCTGCCATCTGTAAATCATTCTGTGAGTAAATTAAATTCACACCTGGAAGTGGTCATTGTAATATTTCCCATTTTATGTAATACATTTGTCTTTAAATAGATAAGTCATTAGAATCCGAAGTTGAAGATGCTGATTTCATACTTTTCAATGCGTTTCATCAGTATAACAAGGCTGCCTTGATGGATTACTGTTCAAATGATGGAGCTATCTAGAGATAACCTAGCCTGTGATTGGAATCTGCATCTTTACAGAACTAACACTATACTGGCTCAGACTTTGATAATTACTTTGATTAATTACATGGTGGAAGCACCAGAAATACTGTGTTGTGCAATTTTTGTAGCTGAAGAGCTAGAGAGGGACTTTCCAAAACAAAATATTCCCAATAGACATTTTAAAGCACAAAATAAAAGAAAAAGGGAAAATTGGGGATAAATGTAGCAATAATTCTTGGGGCGAGTGGGAAAATTAAGAGTCCACAAGAGAATACATTTATACATTTCTATCTATGTGTCCACTGGTGAATTTAAATGAAACCCATAAACTACTATTATCTATTGCTAGTTTTTGCTAATTTTACTGTTCAATCCAACCACTACCTATTATATAAAACACTTGTATGGTCAATAAAATTTTGTTATACTTCTTTCAATCAGTAGTTTTGATAGCTGAAATCTCATTCTGCCATCCTTTCATTCCCTAAGTAGATATATAGGGCAAGAGCCACAATGGGACTTAAGGATAGTTGATGAATTAGGTATCCATAAGTCTAAAGTTTAGGTGATCAAAACAGCCGTTCAGCTCTCACCTCACTAAGGGGTACCTAAAGTTTGATCACTAATGATCCATCTACAAGTTCGCTTCTGAATGTAACAGCATTGAAAACTGTTTTGAGTCAACAGTGCCTTAACCCTGGTATTTATCTCTTTAAAAACACTGAAAAATCTGGTGCCTTTAGACAGAAACTAGATTTTCATATCACCAACCACAATAAGCAATATGTTGCTTCATTGAGAAATTGTCATTGTATCATGTTACCTTAAAGTTACTGTAAAGTTACAGTAAATATTCAGTTGATAAAATACCAACTTTGCAAGCTCACCACATGACAATGAAAATGTTGTGAAAGATGATGCTGGTCATTGGATTTGGTCAACGTACTTTTAATCTTGGCTCCAGGGTATGTGATAAGCTGAAGTGGTTGTTTTCCTGTGTTTTGTAGGATACCATATTACTAAGCAAAACTAGTGATGAGGTTGATAATTTGCTGAAACAGAATACTGTCAGTGCTTAATTGGTTAACTTTGTCTTTGCTCAGTTTTCAGAAAGGCAAAGTACCCATGGCTCCTCCTAGCTTTGTTAAGAGCTGTAAACAAAAATTTAGCATTCAGTGATGAGCTCCAATCTGAATGCTTTGCATCTGTTTTTTGGTGTTTACAATTATAATGCATGTATGAAGTCCCATGGAGGGACACATTTTTATATGTATGCAATTCTGTACCATTGCTATTAAGGAAACTGCACTGAATGAAAGGACTTGTTTCTAAAGAACAGAGTTTGTAACATCTAACATACTTACCTCTGGAAGCCAGGAAACTAAACGGGTAGGAAATAAATGAATTTACAGTACTTCTTACACTATGGCAAGTTAACAGAGAATTTGGAAGAAAGGGTTTAGCAAAAGTTATGTTGCTAAGAAAAGTCAATTTGCAAACATCTGAGAGGAAAGGCTGACCACTAACAGCCAGCCTGAATTTGTTAAGAACCAACTTGATTTTCTTTGACAAAGTAACTGGTGAGTGGATGAAGGGAATGCAGCTGATACATTATATTTGAACTTTAGTAAGGTTTTTGATATGGTCCCACATGATATTCTACATAAACTAGAGAAATGTGGGCAAGATGAAGTTACTATAAGGTGGATTCATAATTGGCTCAATAACCCCAACCAAAGAGTAATTATCTACTGAAGGATGTCAGAATGACTAGATGTTGCCAGTGGGGTTCCATAGGGATCTGTCCTGGGTCCAGTGCTGCTTAATGTATTTAATGATTTGGATGTCAGAATAGAGACATGTCAGAATAGAGATCAAGTTGTCAGATGATATGAAATTGGGAGGGTTGACAAACACTTCAGAGGGTAAAGAGAGAATTTTGTAAGATCTTGACAGATTGGAGAGCTGAGCCAGAGACAAAGGAATAAAGTTCAACACTGTGGGTGTATCTACACATGCAGTTAACTGGAAGCAGTAACCAACTGGAAGCTTATTGCTCCTGAGTTTATTACTCCCAGGCATGCCATTTGCCTGGGACCGCAGCACACTGAGCCAGGTTGGAGCAGCCCCAACTAGCAGGGGTCCCAGGGCCTCAGCCTACCAGGCTGGGGCTGCTCTCCCTGACTTGACATGCTGCAGAAGGGCTTGCTGGGGCATGAGGATTCTTCAGTGCAGGGCTAGCTGGTAAGCAGCACCCTGCGCTGAAGCAGCTTCATGCCCCAGCCAGCTGGGGCAGTATCTACATGTGTACTGCTACAGAGATTTTTTACTCTACAGCAGGATAGCACTAGTATTTATAAGTACTATCCTGCTGTGGGGTAAATGAGTTTACTCCAGCCTAATAGGGGTGCATGTGTAGACATGTGACATTTACTGCACAGCTCATTAGTCAACTGTGCAGGAAAAATCTCATGTAGATCTGCCCAGACAAGTGTAAAGTGCTACACCTAGGGAAGAATAACCACAAGGATGAATACAGATAGGATGATAACTTGCAGTAGTGTTGCTGAGAAGGGTCAAGGGAGTTTTGGTGGATCATAGACTAGTCCTAAATCAGCAAGGTGATGCAGCCACACACATATACACACAAAGAAGAAATAATCTGGGCTGCATCAACAGAACTATTAGGTGAAAGACATGGGAGGTGATAGTAGCACTTGCTGCTGATCAGGTCTCATATAGAGTATTCTGGGTTCTACATTACAAGAAGGATGTGGAGAAGCTGGAAAAGGTCCCAAGCCAGCCAAAAATATAAGAGGGTTGGAAGACAAACCATATAAGTAAATGTTGAGTGTGCTAGGTATGTTTAGTGTGGTGAAAGAGAGATTGGAGGCGAGGAAGAAGGGGGCATGATAGTAGTTTTACAAATATCGGAAAAGCTCAAGCTTCGGTTTTTGTCTTCCTGTTCACCGGTTGTGTTACACCCTGTTAGGATTTCTCTTTTAGAAATGCCTCTAGTGATAAATTACACATGGATCATCCTATCATTGCACAATAGGATTGCATTAACAGATAAAAGCACTACATGTGAAAATGCATGCTTTTGGTTTTCCTTTTTTAAAATGGTTATTGTAGAGTTAGTTATTAGAGTTAATGCCATTATTTTTTAAGTATTACTATGCAAGAATTAACTTGTTCCTCTTATTGCAAGTCATCCTTTCCCCCTCTTAATTTTAACATTCTAGGTGAACCTAGAATATCAAAAGAGGATGATATTTTTCTAGATGCACCAAATTAAGGGTGGGGAAGGGTTGGGGGGGTTGTTCGTTTGTTTTTTGTTGGGGTTTTTTTTTGCTCAGGAGCAATCCCATAGGTGAAAAAGAATCCCATGGGTGTAAAAAGCTACTGAAGGGGAAAAAACCTAAAAGGATCATCTAGGAGAGTATCCTCTAAATACTGTCTCTGAAAGAAAGGAGAGAGGTAAATGGATGGAGCTGCCTTTAGGATCCAGCTTACAGGAGATGACAGCTGTCTGGTCTGTCTCTTTGGCCATTGCTCCCTTTACTTTCTTGGCAGCTCCACTCCAACAAAATTAAAAACATAACAATTAACTTGCAAATTTCTTGCTTCTCTTTCCCGATGCAAATGATCTACCTACTATTTTTGATAAGGGAACTATTAGTGAAATGCAGGTGATTGTGTACAATGAGCTGCTTATTATTTTAATATTGTGAAGCAGTGATAACATTAAAAGTTCATGCTACCTTAAACTTTTACTATTTTTGACTGGTGCTTGCAAAAAGATCTCTGGCCTGAGCATGGTGGTGCCTTAAGCTTGAGGTACCTGGCCTGGCTGAGGGGAATGAGTTGAAGCTTGGGTGCTACTGATGCTGGAGCTAGTAATTCATTTGGCTACTCTATGCTGCTAATACAAACTCTGTGTTGTTAATCCAGCTGTTAATTTAGTGTGATTCAAACTATGCTAACTCAGGTGTAGGTATTCAAACTAACACTGCAGTGAAAACAAAAACCTTTAGCGCAGATTAAGCAGAGAAGAAGGAGAAGGTGTTAGTTAAGAAGCAACATTCCTAGATTGCTCTTGACTCCCTCCTCAGACCCCAATCAGCATCCTTGATCCTGAATTGTGTTTTCATTGTTTTGAGGATTTGTGTGTGGTATATACAACTAGGAGATGCTTTTTGCTGTTGTAAATGTAAGTTGTTCTTTTCTCCCATATAATTTCCTCCTAATAGATTTGCTTTTGCCTGTGTGACCTTGTTCAAGGGCAACTAGTTTCAATTGCTGCATACACATTACTAATAGTCCATGTACTTGGAAGTGTCTCTCTGAGTTGTGAAGAAATAATCATTAAAATGTTACATTTTATGATTCATGAAACTTTCAGTTGACACTGTGACATAACAAATAGGAGTGCATGAAAAGCTTGTATAAGGCACTCCATTAATTGCTCTGGTTCTGGGAAATCTGTTTGGAAAGTAGCCTGTTAGTACTCGCTCTCTTCCTGTCCAATGCCATTCAGTTTTTTGCCTTTAATGGAGTTTAATCAATGAAAGAAATAACCAAAGTTCTAGGCTATCATCCCAGTAGTGCTTTGCACACAAAATTATTTTTTGACCCAAAGCAGTTCCTGAATCCTTTTATTTTTCTTCTTAGATGAACAGAGGAACTAGCCCTATTTTTTCCATACCTAATTTCATTTTTGCTTAAATGAAATTGTAAGTGATTCTACTTCGAATGTAAAACTTGCTAGACAAACTCTCATTCATGTATTCAGCACTACAAACGGAGCTGTTCTGCACTTTAATACTTTGAAGAAAATTGACTCCTGTGATCGCCATAGTAACAAGTAATATTACACTTTTTCTGGCTTCTGTTTTGCTGAGATGTTAAATATATTTTCATGGCATATAAAACATGCCTATGAAAAGAGATTAATTTCCATGAAAATAGTGACTAATGAATTACAATATTATGAGGCCAATTAGAGAGATTTGGCTGCTGTTTCTAATAAAAGGTCAAATGATCTTGTTGCTAATACTTCATTCTCAACTGTGGTAGGGGAAAAAAATCCTTCAAAATAAAAAAGCTGCAACTATTAAAGGTTTTATACCTATAGCAAAATAGCTGTTTCTCACCTGCTGCTGCATGAGACTGTCACAACCAAAAGCTATTTTTTAATCATAATTTTCACTACCTTTTTCAATGATAGTCATCTGAGGTGACACTTGAAACAATGGTAGGTAAAAATATTCAGATTAAAGTGTAATTTTGTAATGAATAGTGGCCCTTTAAGCAGGAGTCGAAGACAGACAGAGGCAATGAAAATACTTTTAATCTCACTGTATGGGTAAATGAAAAGCTGGAATGACTGTCTTCTTTTTCTCTGTAGAATGCTATGCCATTTGCGAAGGACCAGAGGTTAGGTGAACAATTTGCTGAAGCAGAATACTGCCAGTGCTTCAGAGAAGGACAAAGGTAAGCTTTGTCTTAAATTGCCTAATTTTCCAAGATGCTAAGCTTCATTGAGAACTGTAGATGAAAATCAGTGTTCAGTGACAACTCCAGTCTAAATACACTGCATCAGTTCTTGGTGGTGTTATATCATGATATGAATATGGAATCCCATTCCAAGATACATTTTCATAAGGACGTCATTCTATACCTTTGCTATTAAGACAGCAACACTAAAGGAAAGAACTTGAGTCTTAAGGTGGTTTTGCTGGTTTATGGCATAGCTTGTGAATAGAACTTATTCTTCTGACAGACTTGTTCTTGAAAACCTAGCAACTAGCCAAGGAAATGAAAGTATAGTACTTCTCACACTATGGTAGATTTCTTCATGTAAAATTTGGAAGGATTTAGTAAGAGCTGTGTTCTTTTAACAATGCAAGTGGTGTATGAAGATTTGGATTTTCTTCTCTAGCTTTCTAATTGATATTGTTTGAGCATTTTTTTCATATTCTGTTCAAAAGAGCCAGCTGCCAATAGAAGTGCTAAAGTTGGCCCTTGCTGGTCCAGTACTCTTGGAGTACTGGTACCTCCTGATCCAGTTTCAGGGACACTTTAAGGAGTAAGTGTCCGAAATATGCAGTCCCAAATATAATCTGTTGGAAAGGTCGCTAGAACTGATGTAGACTGGTGGGCAGCCAGGAAAGAACCTAGGCATTGACTTCTCCCTCCTCCCATACACACATTGGTTGGCTTGAACAAACACAGCTCAGTTGAGCCTCATGCAAATACTCTGGTTTCCTGGCCCTAAAACAGACCCTGAAAACAAAAATCTAGTGACAGCCCAAAAGCAATGGAAGCATCACAGGAGGAAGTAACAGGCCTGGGTTTGTCTGTTTGTTCTGGACTGAATGTATCAACACATTTCTGGGGATATACAGAGTGTGTGTCAGGATATGAGATCCCTTAGTGGATCACATGGCACCACCAGTAGCATAAGTGCAAATTTAGACTTGCAGCAATCATGAGGAATTACCAGATTCAGGAGGAGACATGTTCCCACTCCCAGCCAAAAGCCATTTTTCTGCACCCCATTCTAAGCCTGTCTCTAGGCAAACTGGAGGAATTAAACAGAGGGAGTAGCCTTTTTCAAGCCCAGAAACAATAGGGAGGGAATAACATCATTCTGTTCATCTGATAAAGCAAAACAAAGGTAAAGGGGAGATGAAAAAGTACCTGAAAGATGGATGGAGCTCAGACTGAATGGTGATATCTTTTATGTATGTAGATTGGCTAAGAGAAGGGAACTGGTCAGAAAACAGGAATAGAGCAACCAAGAGATGGAATAAACATGTAAACAAATATCAAGAAGTGGGTAGACTGTAAATGGAGCAAGGAAGGGATAGTATACATGAGAGAGGTGTCTCAGTTATCATTTTTATTTTCCACAAATGGCCACTTTATTTTTCCTACACCGAATTGCAGTCGCTCTCCTAGGCTAAATGGTGGTGCTTGAGGTTTTATGTTAGTGAAAATCATAAGTATAAAAAAAAATAGTTTAAGAACTGCTATGATGTTGCATCTTGCTGGTTCAATCAAAGGAGACAAAGATTAGTGGTTACTACTGGTTATATTTTATGTTGAATTTCTAGGGGAATGTAGCTTGGGATCATCAAATGCCATGTTGGAATCAATGTGGTATTTGTGTTACTGACAGTACTTACTGCAACCGGGCAACACAATGTTTCTTGTTGGCATAGGTAGAGAGAGAAAATATTATTTGTGGGGGATGAGTAAAACTTAAATTTAAAAGGTACTTCTACTGTGCTGCTACACAGACATCACCCAGCAGGTAAGTGTGTGGGGGTAAGGCACATGTGGGGGCAGATCAAGGCCCCTGTGGTAAGGGAGTGGGGCAGAGGCAAGGGCAAGGACTAGGGTGAATGGGGCCCTGGGGCAGATCATGGGATGGTCAGAGTTACAGGCAGCTCATTCAGGGGTGCAGGATGCCTCCTGCCACTGTGCATGTACCATGGTAGGCCTGGGGGCAGCATGTGCCCCCCAGATTTGTGCATGGGGTGGTAGAGGGCTGCTGCTGTGGGCTGGAGGTCTGTGCCCCACTGCCATTACCCTGGGAGCCACATGGTGGTTGTGCCACCTCCCCTGCCTGCCAAGCTGTGGGAGGCACATGGCGTTGCTGCATCCCATGACTGCCAAGTAGTGGAAGGCACATGGCATTGCATAGCTCCTGGGGCAATAGCAGTGGGGTGCAGCACCCAGCATGCAGCAGGGTCTGCCTCCACTCTGCTCCGTACACAAATCCCGGGGGCATGTGCCCCCCATGGCTTCCCTGGGGTGCACACAGTGGCAGGAATCTCCCCGAATCCCTGGATGAGCCGCCAACGGCTCCGACCATCCTATGACCTGCCCCAGGGCCCCATTCACCTGTGCCCCTACATCTACCTCTGCCCCACTCCCTCTCTCACTGTGGGGGCCTTAAGCTGCCTCCCCAACCCCTTTCCCTCCCCTAAACTCCTTTCCCTTCACAGACTTACCTGCTGGGCACTGCTCCACATGTGGCTGGGCTGTGTTCCTGGCTGCTTGCAGCAGGCTGAGACTGCATGTCTGTGCATGCCCCTCCTGCCCTGCTGCAGCTGCCCGGAGCCTGTGCCCAGAGACTGTACTGCTATCACTGCCCCACATTTGTGGGTGCTAAGCCCCATTAGCCATGGCCTTCCACCGCCTATGCTCTTGGGATGTCAGGAAGGATTTTAAAATAGTACTCCAAGGGTTAAAATAGAGACATTGCTTTACAAGCAAAGCCTCGTATCTCTGGAAACCTAGCTACAGAGTGAACCATCACATTATTGTAAAGCTGAATAGTTTTAAATATAAAATGCTGATTTTTCCAAAGCTTGTAACAGTAGCCGTTTGTTTTATGAACTACCAAACCAGTGTGCTACAGGCTGTCATTGAACATTTGTTCCACTTGTTGCTGAATTAAGGATTGAACAATAGGTATGCAAGGTATCTATACAATCGAGTAAAGATAGAAACATCTGGAAAACAAAAGATTAGGGTTACAAGCAACTTGTGCTGTGGTGATGCTAGTTTAGGAAATGTAGAAGAAAAGGAAGACGGAAAAGACTGAAAATTAATGAATTGCCAGGGTTATTACAGAAGACTTCATAATTCTAAATAGTTGGCAACACAGCACAGATTGCTTATGAAAGTGGAAAAAAAATGCCAACTATGAGGCATGTGCCAACTATGGGAAATGAGTCCGATTGTGTCAGTTTAGTTTCCATTGGAAAAATGTTCACATTACAAGATCGACTACTATAACTTATTGGCAGCCTTAGTGAGAGGGTCTTAGGATGATTTATATGGCTATATAAACCAAACTGTTCTACAGTTAGTCACTAGAACTAGTGACAAACTCCTCGGTAGTTCTTCTAGGTAAGTCTGAGCTACACTAGCGGGAGTGTAGAGCAGCTTGTACTGCCGTTCGCTCTTCTATGTGGGCATGTCTACATGTGCATTCACACACTTTAATTAATGTACATTAAGCTCCTATAGATGTGCAGTGAGACTGCCCTGACGTGCTGTAAATCCAATTAATTGAGTCTGCTGGAGCATGGAAATTAACGCGCTTCGGCAGCCTCCAGCATCACAATTATCAGCTTCCCCACACTGAAAAATGGTGGTGGGGAGCTTTGAACTAAAGCTCGTTTGAGCTTTAGTTCAAAGTGCCCTGCCACCATTTTTCATTGTGGGGACACTGATGCATGTGATGCTAAGGTGCTTTCAATTTGTGTGGCTCACTAATTAAAGTCCCCTTCTCCAGTCATGGATGGTATTTATAGAGCACACCTATAAACACCCTCCATTGTGAGGTAGTAGGAAAATTCACATTAACTTGTCTTAATGCACATTAATTAAATAGCACCGGTTTTTTAGGGAGCTTTTATACATGCTTAGGAAGGTGAGGAGGATGCCTTAATTAGAGTTCCACAGCATCTTGTTTATCAGCATCCCTGTGCTTCAAAATGGCAGTGAGGGCACTTTAACTAAAGCTCATTCAAAGAGCTTTAGTTAAAGTGCCCTATGTACCATTTTGAAACACGTGGATGCTGATACATGAGACGTGGAGCCTGGCTGGAGCACAGTAATTACCATACTCCAGCAGACTCAATTAATCCAGTCTGTTCCAATGACTGTAATTATAGTGTGTTGGAGCAGCCTTGCAGTATGTCTACAGGCACCCTCTGTGATGCTTGAATGTGCATTAGAATAGGCTAATTTAGACAGCACTGGAGGCTGAGGTTTTCAGTCTACCAAACTTGCATAGCACTGACTGGCAGTATAAATTGATTCTGCCACAACAAGGTGCTGCTGCTTTCTTCACCTAACTGAATTCTGTAGCTGTTGGGACACACCTAGTTTCAGTTGATTAGTTGGTAGATGGTTTTTTCCCTTCTAAAACAAGTCAAAGCAGTACTCAAAGGAAGATCACTAACTTTTTTTTTTACTAGAAAGACAATGTATTTTTAAGTGGTTAAGGCTTAGAATGATCTAACCCAGGTGAAAAAGCGATTTGTAAGTTAAACATTAGTACATAAAAGGATCCATGCTTGAAAGAGTGAGATTTAGCACACACAAAAAAGAAACCTAAAAAAAAAAGGGTGTTAAGTAGCTGCCTACATAGGGCTAATACATCCCTTGTATAGCTCCAGTGATTTGACATGAGCTGTTCCAAACATTAACTTACAACTACTGCTTTTGGTCTCTCGCCATGGAAGGTAGCAGTTTAACCTGCTCTTGCATCCCTTCACTGGTGTGTACCGTAGACCATTACACATTAGCTAATTCTGAATTTGCTGCTGAGAGGCTTTGGATCCAGAATGTCTCAGGTACAGCACAGAACCATTATAATCGCATTCAGTGTTATAATCCAGTCATTTGAAATGCCCTTTATGAGGTTTTTCTTTTTAACTGTTTCAAAACGTATCTTCACCCTCAACAAAGATTTTGTATCTTTGTTTACCCCTTATTATTATTAGACCCAGGCTGAACTCTATGGAGCTTTAGCTACACAATAATTTATACCCAAGTTGGTTAGTTTAAAGCTAGTCAGACAGAGGTGTGATTGAAGCTCATGCAAAAATATCTGAAGCTAGTTTGGAGCCAATTATAGTATAGCTGCAGCTTCACAGGGTTCAGCACAGGCTGAAAAAACCTGCCTGGGAACCTGGGTAAATACTCAATATTAAAAGCAACCACCCACATAAAATTTTAAGAAGAGACTTGCGGTGGGTGACTGAACAGTGGCGGTAGTCTCTCAGGTAGTCAGCAAGTAGGACTGTGCGAAGCTTCAGGTGGTAATTCAATTCGGAGGAGATTCAGCGGCTGAATCTCCAAATCCAAATCAAATCAGGGGACCAATTAACAGGTCCGAATGAATTAAAAGTTCTCCAAATCTTTGGATAAAATTTGGAGATATTTGATGATTCAGGCAGGGAGCTGCAGCCAACTCCGAGCTGGTAAGTACTAGCAGGGTGCGGAAGGGGGCCTGGGG
>NW_017728951.1:31683413-31707369 GCF_001723895.1 Crocodylus porosus | reverse complement strand
CCACAGCTCCCTGCATTTTTAAAAAAAGCCCTCACTTACTGGGTGCTGCTGGGTGTGTGGGGGGGCAATCCCTGCTGCATCCCACTGCCTCACGCTGCATAGGGGGCTCTGCAGCCCCCTGATCACTCCCTCAGTCCCTCCATGGCCGCCCCACTCACCCCAGCTCCAGCCCTTTAAGAAAAAACCAAACAAACCAAGAAAAGCTCTGGGCCTCACCGCTCCAGCAGCAGCCTTGGGGCTTCAGGGGCCTTGTGCAGGGCCCCCCACATGGTGCAGGGCAGTGGGGATTGCCCCTGCTGGCAGGAATGTTGAGTCTGGGGGGTTTGGGGGGGTTTTTTCCTTAAAGGGCCAGAGCCATGGTGGTTGGGGCAGCCATGGTGGGAGTCTGGGGAAGCAGGGAAGGTTGGGGGGCTCATGATAGATTTCCACCACCCCCCCCATGCGGTGCAGGGCAGTGGAGATCATCCCCCGCCTGGAAGGACCAGATGAGTTGGGGCTGTTTTTAGAAAAAAATGTAGAGAGCTGGTGCAGGCGGAGCAGCCATTGCTGGGCTGACGGGGGATGGGGCCTGCGTGATTCGGAGATTTGGCTGCTGATACTCCAAATCAGATTCAGCCGAATTGATTCAGGACAGTGATTCAAGTCACCAAATTGGATTCAGCCAATTCGGGGGACAGTGATTCGAAGTGAATACTAGCTGCTTTGCACAGGCCTATCCCCAAGTATTATTACAATCTTTACCAAAGAAAAAAAGCCTGCTAAATGAAGAATGGGATAAGGACTTACATGAGCTTGCCTAAGGATTCAGATCAGTTATGGCTGAAACGCTTCCATTGTCTACCCACACCCCACCAGAGATTAAGGCCCATTTTTGAGCCTGCCACGTTTCTTGCCTGCATATAAGTGGTACTGTATTTGCTTGTATCTCCAAAGATTATCATACTGAAAGGTACAGTCAGAACTAGAGTGGCTGTTTTCTTAACCATAAAACTGTAAGGCCCAAGTATTGTACCCACTGTAAACATACAAATGTTATGATCTAATTAAGTATATTTTCCTTATTTAGTTATCATGCAAAAACTTGTTCCCCACCCCCACACACTTTTTTTTAAATGCATGTAAACTCAAATTATTTGCATTATGTCCCATTTCTCCACTGTCTTTCCTGCCCACCCCTCCCCCCCACTCACAAACATTCAGATTCTTTGTTGCAGAATTCTGGTTTCTGTCCTGATTTTCAGGCATCTCCTTAATCAGATTAAGAAGGTTTGCTTGTGTTTCAACTGACAATACATCCTGTGTGGCAAAAATAGTCATGAAAATTGTTTGTACAATGCTGAGTAGGATCTAAAAGAGTTAGGAACAGGATCTCTTGTTTATCAACCTTTTTAATAAAGGACTCTCTTTTATTAAATGGCTTTTAACTAATGGTGGGCCATATTATGACAGAATGTGCTGCTGGAGAATACCAATAATAATGCAGAGCAAAAGGAGTGAAAGAGCCAGATGCAAACTAAATGATTTTCTCCTTGTTCTACCAACCACTAATCTCTAAACAGCATTCTAGAAAAAGTGTATCCAAAAGTCACTACTGCAGATTCAAGTTAACTCGCAGTTCCCCAGCATCCCAGGCTGCTTTGCACCCCTCCCCCCAGTCTTTGTAGGGTGAGTGGGCTAGCCTTGGCCCAAGCTGTCTGCTCCAGCACAGCAAGGAAGCATAGTCTAGAGCCCCCACCCCACCAACTTCTGGCCAGGGCCACTGCAGGTTTTTGGCTGCATTTCCAGAATCAAATGTGAATGTCTGTTCATTGCTTATCAGTTCAATCTACACAGCTTAAACTAACCTGCAAAGACTGAATTGATTCAGCCTCAGGTTTAGCCCAAAGGCTGAACTGGGTGTGTACTTAGCCCAAAAGGCTTCTTTTCTCCCTTGACTACCCATTTGCTAACCCACAGCTGTCCAATTTATGGGTGGTCAGGAGCTACATGTACCACGGGATGCAGACCCAAGGGCTGCCCACTCCAGGGGCTGCCCCACAAACAGTCTCTCTCACTGTCCAGGCAGCACCCCAGCTCTCCTTCCTGGCCACATATATCAATAGGCCACATGTAGGACACAGCACAGGCATCCTTGCTCTCCTTTTCTGAGCACACAGCACAAGCAACTCAACACCCTCCCCTGCTGTGTGCACAGCAGCCTGGCCCCTTCCCACTGTGCTGCCCTGCCTCTAGGGGCAGCGGCAGGAACCAGAATCTGGACAAGGGATGGGGAGCCCAGAGATCCCATCTGCTGTTGCCACAAGAGCAACAGCTGGACAGGAGCCTGTGAACCAGCTGTCTCTTTGAAAGTCCTGTGCTAACCCATAATGCACTATAAAGCCACATCCAGATGAGCGCAGATGTGCAGTATGTGGCACCACAGACCCATCTGCAGTGCCACACACACTGCACATGCACGCACTCTCTGCCCTGCTACCTTGCAGTTGGGGGGGGGGGGTTGTCAAAAAAAACCCACACTGAAAAAAAGCAGGGTGGCACACATGGTGCCGGCCTTCCTGCTGCAGCTGCAGCTGCAGCTCTGGGGCCAGACAGAGCATGTGTGGCATTGACGTTCCCTGGAGACAAGCAGCAGCAGCACAAGGTTTGTCACTGATACTTTTCCCCAGGAAACCAACATCCATGCTCATCCAGATGCACCATATTAGCCTGTTAAACTCAGTTACTCCCATTGGTCACTGAGGTTACACTAGCTTGGATGTGCTAACTAACTACAGCCAAAAACATATAAACCAAATACAAAGCAAAGAAGAAGAAAACTGCAGTAGTTACACCATCACCCACTGTGAAGTGCCTTTTAGCATCATTGGTAGATTTCATTCATGTGATCTTGCAGAAAGCCAGATAGAAAAGTAGTATTGATTTTTCTCTGTTTCCCCAACAGAGTTTGTGAATGAAAGCTACTCATAGCAATGCTGGCAGGTTTTTATAATGCTACACTTGTAGTTAGCAACTGTGTGTAGTGTAGGAGTATGTGTAGCTAAGAATTTCTTCATACAAATACATGAAACTTTAAATTTCCCAATGCCTTACATCCCTCCTCGTCTTTCCCACACTTACTCATTTATACTCTGCTCTTTTCTCTTCTCTTTTTTTCTTCTTTATTCAGCCATGTGGCTGTTGATATCCAATGTACTATACATCAAAAGAATGAATGCCAGGTTTGGCATAAAAAAATACATATCTGCAATAGATCCTTTATACCATATGGATCTTTCATCTGGCAGGAACTTTGATCTGATATTGAGTGGTGACTGCCACTTTTGCTTACCTTTTTAATTTGTTAGTGTAAAAATGTGCAGTGTTGGCAGAAACAATTCCACCTCTGCCTCTCATAAATTCAGCATTTTGTTTCCTTATATTTATTTCCACAGGTGACTGAATGCAAACAGGTTCAGTTCTGCTTAGATGCTTACTAGCTCCTACTTATTTCTTAGCAAAGCTGCTTGAAAATTTTTTGGATGTTGAATATTAACATTACTGCTGAAAATCTTGGCAAAAATCATAAGGTATATCCACTAAAACTATTTAATAAAGATGTGGTTGTGTTGTCTGCCCAGCTTTTTCTCACCTGAAGGCCAAATTCTGTTACCGCAATCAGCTTTCTGCAGACATGATCAAGTTTGTTGGTAAGGGGTAGAGCATCCAGAAAAGTTAAACATTAGGGCTAAGTACAGACATTTTACGAGGTTAAGTCAGGTTCAAAATGGCAACCCAATTTAAATTTAGCTCATCCCCATGCTGACTACATTTACAGCTTGTACTCAGTGAGCAGCAATCAATCTAAACCTGTAAGTGTACAGAAGGTCCATGTACATAAACCAGTCTAAAAATTGCAGAACCAGGCATAAGATAAAAGTGGATCTATGTACTATCAGACTTAATCCAATTTAGGTCAAATCAGTGCATGGTACTTCTTTCCACTGCCTCTGTGCAGCCCCAGAGCTGCTCTTTCACCCTTCCCTCCCCCACATTGGACTATTTTTTGTCCTCCCTGCCCCCTAACCAGCTAGCCCCCTCAGCCCCCACAAGTCACTGTGGGTGCAGCTGCTTTTATCAACATTTGCCACTTCTGGAACTCAGTAAGTCCTGTCAGGGAGAGGGGCAGGAGGGATGGGGTTGTAGGTTTGCTAGGGGGGACCTCACCCCATGCTACCTGTGGGTCATGCCTACCTGCCCCACCCCTCATGGGTCGTGGGCCTCCCCCAGCCGACCTGCGGGTCATGCCTGCCCCCCTCACCCAAATTGTGCGTCATAACTGCCCCCCTACCCCTCATAGACCACACCTACTCGCCCTACCCCTTGTGGGTTGTACCTGCCCCCATAGCCCACCTGCAGGTTGTGCCTGCCTCGCATTCTCCAGTAGACCACTAATCCTCCTCTAGCCTGCTAGATCCCCAACACCCCAGCTAGCCTCTCCATCCTGACTTACATGCCATCAGGCAGCCTTTTTGAATTGATTTAACCTCCCCCTAACACCCCCAAATGTCTCTACTTAGTCTTGAGAGATGAAAATCACCTGTTCATGGGTAGTTTGAAAAAAGATGATGAAGAAAAAACATAGAACTTCCTATATTATAAAAAAAACTGAAATATTTCCAAATTAAATGTTTTTCAAGGTTCTGGTTGTCTTTGAGAGTAACTGAAAGACTTCCAACTATTTTTATACTAGTTTCATAGCTGCAGAAGTGCAACCTGGGGAAAGCCTGCAGTGTTAAGAAAAAATTTTGAAGGTTAGGACATTTTAGATGTAGAGTTAGATGACACACCCATTCTCAAAATCTATAATTATTGAGGGAGGCTCCACCCGAGTGAGTTTCTGCCAGGGTCACCTGCTGGTTGTAGGAAGCAGGCATGCCACAGAAACCTAGCATAACAGATTGACAGGCTTTCACTGGGGAAAAGGACTGTACATCTAAACAAAACAAAGGGTTGATTGTTAGTGGGCATGTCTACACAAGATGCTGACTGTGCAGTAGCCTAAAAATATGGCACAATATTATGTCAGAGCACAGACAGTGCTAAGGAGGGCTGTGTGAAACAGCACCATTTCATTTTGGTTTCCACTTCAACATTTCAACAGGAGAGTGTTTTGAGTTTTGTTTAATTTTGAAAGCACTGTTCCATTTCATCAAAACTGTTTTGCTGTTTTGACGCTGTTCCAATATTTCGCGCATAGGCTATAAGGGGGAAGCATGAAACTGCCTATAACTTTGCAATTTCTTGCCTGATTTGGATGACACTTTCAGGGATGGTAGCCCCTTCTGAGGCCATTAAGCCTGTCAAGCTTCAAGGAGATAGGTGCAGGGGTTTCTGGGAAGCTGCACCTCAAAATTGAAAGCAAAACTTGTGTCGTGTGTGTGTGTGTGTGTGTGTGTTAAGGCACAGCAGGATGAAAGCTGCTGCCATGATAGCACCTCCTGCCAGCTTCCAAGGAGATGGGTACAGGGGTTTTGGGGAAACTGCACCTCAAGCTACAGACAAGCAAAACTTGTGACATGGGTGACAGTGTGCATGTGTTAAGGCCTACCCTCACCGGTGCTGGTGCCTCTACAGAACATGGCAGTATGCCCCAATGAGGTCTTCTCCTCCCCTACAGCCTCAGGCCGGTCCACCACTTTAAATGACAACAGGTAATAATAACTTAGTGAGCACTAGTACAGTAGCACCAGCAGCATCTCAGGCAGCCAAATTGTCACAGAGTCTTTCTTTCCTCTCCTGCAGGAGCTTCTTTGCCAGCAGCAGCCAGAGAACTCTCCCTGCAACCACCAGCTCTGGGGCTTTTCACAGACTAGCCTATTAACTGCACTTCATCAACCTCCTAGATACACCTAGGAGTGCACACCAAAAATTTATTGGACAAGAACACCCAACTACCTGTCTCCAACCTCTCAGGCCTGATCCTCAAAGGGAATTTACAAACCACTTTTCACAGACAAGCCTATGATCTGCACTTTATCAGCCTCCAAAGTATAGAAACTCATGGACTCAATATAGACATTGGAATTCTGACACACTACAGCCTGCCAGACATCTGACTCCCCAGGTACCTCTGCACTTTAGCCTGCAACATCCACCTTCCCCCCTCAATCCAGTCTGTCCCTCACCCCCTGAAACCACCATTTCCAATTTCACTGACTGTCTTTCTTGCCTGCATTGCATGCTAGCCTATGGCTTCTTTACTATTCCTGCCATCCAGGAATAGCGCACACATGCACACCAACTACAGGTGCTTCCTTAACCTGACAAAGGGTTTTTTAACTCAAAAGCTGACATCCCAGGCAGCTAAGATGAGCTCATTGGGAGCCTCATAACTCCACTGAAAAAAGCAAGCCTCAGGTCTGTCAAAGATGTGATGGGTGTAGGCTTTCCCCAGCCAAGACCGCGTGCGTGCATCTGGTACCTGGAGGTTATGGCACCTCCTAGCCACATTTCACTATGGGGATCCTCAGTCCTGGCATTTCCTGAGCTGCCACACTACCAGTAGTTCCACCTGGAAAAGTGCAGTTTTAGTGGTTATGCCCAGGACCTGGGGCCTCCTGTTTCCCCATAGCCCTGGCCCATACCTCCAAGTTCATCCTGGCACAGAAACTCAGCAGGGACATGTTCTTTCCCTGCTGGCTTGTGATGCAGTGAATGCCCCCTCCAGGTCTGAGAGTGGGCCATTAAATTGCTTTTTAAAAATGTAAAAAAGGAAATAGGTACAGATGGAGTGAGGAGGGTGGCATTCACTCTGTCTGCACCTGGAGCTTGGTGGATCCCCAGCAGTGAAGGTCCACCCTCAGGAACACCAGCTGCTCCACCAAACCAGGATCCAAGAAGGTGTGGTGGGGTGTCACTACATCACCAGCAATGCTGAACACCCTCTTGCCTGGAACACTGGTTGGTGGACAGGACCAGTGTTTGCAGGCCACTGTGACCAGATCTCACCACATCTGACTGTGGCTTGCCCGGTAGGCCAAGGGGTCACACAGCAGCGGCTGCATGTCCTCAGTGAGATAAGCAGCCGCCAAGGCCTGAGTACTACCTGCCTGATAGTGGTGTATGTTGCCTCTGGACCCCACCATGGAAGCCATGCCCTGGGCCCACATTGGCAGCAACTGTGGTGGAGGAAGAGATTGGCTGGTGGAGGCATGCTAGCATGAGACAGAGGATCTCCCTCTTCAATGTCCCCCCAATTCCACCGTTTTGCCTCCTTGATCCTTCACCAGCACCTCTGTCCACTGATTCAGGCTTTGGATTCTGCATATGCTGCTCTTCACCATAGGGTCACCCATGGAGGCCAGCACATAGACTGTTATGGACTGCAATGGATCAAGTCATTTCCTGACGCCCTCCTTCAGCCACCTCACCAGTGCCTGCATTGATGACAGTGGCTTGCCACAGCTAGGTACATTGATTCCCCTGGAAGTTCTCAATTTGACTCTGAAGTTCTCTCACTATGGGGGTCATCTGGCTAAGGAGGGCATTGCCAGCACTGAGGGTCTCAGTGGCCTTGAGGAAGGGCTTGAGGGCCATTAAGATCTGGGAGATGGTATCCCACTCAGCTCTGCTAAGGTGGCTGCTGATCCCAATCTCCCCAAGCAAGGCCATCTCATGAATGGCCTTCTGTTGCTCCACCAGCCTCTCGAGCATTGGGTATGTGGAGTTCCACCAAGTCTCCACATCCTGCATGATTTTTCACTGTGGGATGTTCAGCTCTGCTTATTTTTTCTGTAGCATCTTGATGCTCCGGTGGATGTAGCCAACCAGCTTCCTGCATTTGGAAATAAGCTTGCTGGTGGTGATGGTACTGCCGCTGCCAGACCTGTCACCCTCCAAGGTGTCCCTGGCACTGAGGTGGAACTCGTGTGCCACACAGCGGATGTCAACAAAGTTGGCATCATGGACCGCCTTGACCATATTGGCCCCATTGTCGGTGAACATGAACCCACAGGTAACCTCACCCTGCCCAATGAGCCAGCCCTGCACTAAGCAGTTCATGACCCCCATGATCTCTGTTTCTGTGTGGGATTCATCCATCACCTTAGCTTGAAGGACAACCCACCGACGGCCTGACTGGTCACAACTGTGCCCCATGAGGGAGAGGTAGACATGATCTCCACCCTGGCTGCTCCAGATGTCTGAGATGAAATGTAAGGCCACCTGTGGACCTGCCTCATGCAGCTCCTCCCTCAAGTATTCCCTGCATACCTCCATACAGGGAGGGCACCACTGTCCTGCTGAAGGTGGTGTGTATAGGCACTTGGTAAGATGGGGCCATGAGGCGCCTGAACCCTGGCTGCTCTACTAAGGAGAAGGGCTGGCCATCGACAGCAAGTATCTCCCCAAGGCTCTAGATGATCTCACTTGCCCTTACAATATGCCCCACTTTCTGTCCACCTTTCCCCCACTGTTCCATGGTGGCCTGCCTTTGCTTTGGAGGGGTGGGGGCTTTGGAGTGAGAGGGAGACTTCCCTTTGGGCACACTCCCACTGGTGCCAGGCTGCAGAGGAGCAAGAGCAAGGGGGTGGTGCCTGTGGAGATGCATCAGCATCCCTATGGTACTCACGTGTTTTGTTCCCTTTCCTCAGCTGGTTTTGGCTTGGTGGTGCAGACAGATAGCATCTGTGGGATCATCTGCCAGCTCAAAAAGATCCTAGACTACATTACCCACTCACTTCTGGGGTGTGGGTGAATGGGTGGATACTGTACTTTCTCCCTCCTCAGTGGGCAGAGGCACAGCAACAGGAGGAGCAGACTCAGCTGAGCCGCTTGCCTCCACAATCTTTACCTCAGCCTCCTCTGAAGTACCTTCTGGGGAGGGAGACTTGGGTCTAGGGGAAGCTTGAGGAGTGTGGAGCAAACTCAGCTGATTCCCTCTCCTTCCCCAGAATTTTCCTTCCTATGGCACTCGAATCCAAATCCAGCTCCAGCTCTTCCTCTGGCACTGGAAGGTTCAGCATGGGAAGTGAAATGGGGGTGGAGGAGACTGTCATGCTGGTGCTGCTGCTTGTTGTCGTGGTGGTGGGGGTTGTGGCTGGTGCTCTTGGCGCAAATTCAGGCACAGGGAGTGGCACTGGCACTGCTTCCCTCTCCTTGCTGCTTCTGGAAGCCTCATCCTTACTAGTTTTAGGAAAGAGGCTGTCTCAGTTTGCGGGGCGGGGGGGAGTCTTACACCGCTCCCTCTACCTTGTCTTCCACCCCTTCCTGAAAGCTTGCCAGCTGCCTTTCCACCACTTATCATGGTGTGTTTCATAGTGTCGTGTTTTTGTAAAAATATATAAATGTACCTGCATTCCTAGATAAATTCTATAATGTAATATGCCACAAGATATAAATGTATGGAAATACAATATAAATGTATCTCCCTTCCTATATAAATTCTATAGTGTAATATCCAATATAATTATGAAATTGAAAAGAATAAATCAGTGAATATAATAATAAAATAAAAATGACTAGAAAAAAAGCAAAAGGTATTGTGGAATCCCACTTGCTCGGATAGCAAGTAGGAAATCAAATCAATGTAGTAGCCTTTGTTGTCTTAACGCTCCTGAGCTGCTGAAGATAATTCGGTAACTGTCAGACCCCAAGGGAGAAAGCAGGCCAGTTCAAACAATGCTGTCTTTTTATGCTGTTTTTCCATCCCTCCCCCAGAGCACTGGGATTAGAAGGGACCTCAGGGAAGGATCACAGCAACTGGCCAGCTACACGTCAGTATCATAGTGCTTGGGGTCGGAAGGGACCTAAACAGATCATCAGGTCCGACCTCCTGCCCCAGGCAGGAATGGGTGCTGGGATCATATCACCACAGCCAAATATCTGTCCAGCCTCCTCTTGAAGAGCCCAAGGTAGGAGAGAGCACCAACTCCCTTGGGAGCCCATTTCAGAGCCTGGCAGCCCTAACTGCAAAGCAATGTGTCCTGATGTCCAGCCTGAACCTTCTCTCTAACAATTTGTGGCTGTTATTCCTAGTAACCCTGAGTGGTGCCCAGGGGAACAGTGCTTTCCCCAATTCCCACCGGTTGCCCCTGGTGAGTTTGTAAATGGCCACCAGATCCCCTCTCAGCCTTTTCTTGTGGAGGCTGAATAGGTTCAGGTTCTTTGTAGGGCCTGCCCCACTGCCCCTTGACCATGCAAGTGGCTCTCCTCTGGACCCTCTCAATTGTAGCCACATCCCTCTTGAAGTGCGGCACCCAGAATTGGACACAGTACTCTAACTGTGGCCTGACCAGTGCCACATAGAGGGGAAGGATCACCTCCTTGGACCTGCCTGTGATGCATCTGTGGATATATGACAAGGTACGGTTAGCCTTACTGACCGCTTCCTCACATCTGTGGCTCATGTTCATACTGGAGTCAACAATGACTCCTAGATCCCTTTCTGCCACCGTGTTGACAAGAAGGGCATTCCCCAGCCTATAGGAGTGTTGCTGGTTCCTTCTCCCTAGATGCAGTAAATTGCACTTGCCTGGATTAAATTCCATCCTATTCTCATGTGCCGACCTCTGTAATTTGTCTAGATCTAGCTGGATTTTGTCCCTCCCCTCCAGCATGCCCACAACTTGGTGTCATCAGTGAATTTGTGCAGCGTGCTTTCCACACCCGCATCCAGATCGCTGATAAAGATGTTGAACAGTACAGACCCCAGAACCAAGCCCTGGGGACTCTATTGCTCACATCCCTCCAGGTCAAAAATGACCTGTCCACCACCACTCTCTGGGTGCGACCATCTAGCCAATTTGCCACCCATATGACTGTATAGGCATCAATGCTGCAGTCACCTAGTTTTTTTTAAGAGAATGTGGTGGGAAACCATGTCAAAAGCCTTCTTAAAGTCCAGGAAGATGACATCCACCCCAACCCTCATTTAGGGACTTTGTGACCTGGTCATAAAAGGAAACCAGGTTAGTCAGGCAGGACCTGCCCTCAATGAACCCATGTTGGTTGCCCCTGTGCATTACCTCCCCTGCTGGGCCCTAGCAGATGTGCTCCTTGATAATTTTCTTAAAGGTCTTTTCAAGGACGGAGGTACGACTGACTGGCCTATACTTGCCGGGGTCCTCCTTTCTCCCCTTTGTGTAAATGGGGACCACACTGGCCCTTTTCCAATTCCCTGGTACCTGATCAGTGCCCCACGAGCACTCAGGGCCATGCCAGGGGCCCTGCTGTGACCCCCGCCAATTCTCTCAGTACTCTCGGGTGAAGAGCATCTGGACCTGCTGATTTAAACACGTCCAGACCCTCCAAAATTTCCCTAACTAGGTCGTCCCCTGGGTCCCCTGTTCTAGTAGGGGAGCTGTCCTGGTCCCTGTTCAGGAATATGGAGGCAAAGAATTCGTTAGAGGTCAGCTTTTTTGTTTGCCGCAATCACCAGAATTGCAAAGTCCATCCTATAGGGGCCCCACATTAGCCGGTCCCTTCTTCTTACTTCCTATGTATTTGAAAAAGGACTTTTTATTATCCTTAATTCTGGTTGCTAGCCCTAGCTCCATCTCTGCTGTGGCCTTCCTAACAGCCTCCCTGCAGTCACGAGCAATGGAGGTGTAATCCTCCTTGGTGACAGCCCCTTGCTTCCACTGTTTGTACGCCTCCTTTTTTGTCCTCAGGCATCCCTGGATGCCTTTGGTAAGCCATGGCGGCTTCCTAGCACTCCTGCCCCCCTTGATGCGCAATGGGAGTGACTCCCTTTGAGCTCGGAGGATCGTCTCCTTGAGGAACAGCCACCTGTTTTGGACTCCCATCTCATTGAACTTCAGAGACCCCAATGCCTCTCTTACTAACCTTCTTAGCTTACAGAAGTTGGCCCTCCTGACTGCAGCACAACTGCAATCAGGCCCCTCCTGGTCTGGGAGCATAAGGAGCTGTGCCACCCCATCATCCCTGTCACTGGGAGCCTGCTGTCAGAATGGTCCTTCCTTCTCCCCTCTTCCCCCTCCCTCTCCTTACTTTCTGTTTCCCTGCAGGCAAGCCCAGTTTGAGCTTGAAACCTTTTGAAACTTTCAAAATGTTTCGCCTGTCCTCGTTTTGTTTTGAGTCTGTTTCAAAGCTCTTTGTTTCATTTCAATGTTGCTGTTTTGAGGTCAAAATGAATTGAAACAATGTCAAAATGAAACAGCTGGCGAAATTTCATACCGCCCTACAGTTAATAGGCTACTGCATGGTATTATTAGGCTACTGTGCAGTAACGTCACTGAGCCTAGGGACAGAAGTTATGCATAAGCCAGTTTAAGTGATCAGAAACCAGTTTAAACCTGTAACAGACCAGAAATTCAAAGCACATAAACTGTTTTCAAAATGGGCCAAACTGGTTGAAGATGAAGCTGGTTGAATGTAGTTCAGACTTAACTGATTTAGGTTCAACCAGTTAATGGAACTTCTGTCCCAGACTCACTCCTGGTTTAAGTTAATTCACAGTTCCTCAGAATACAAGGATACTGTGAAGTCCTGGGCTGGGCTGTCTGCTCCAGTGGAGCAGGGTTGACCCCACCCCTCTCCTTTCTAGCTGAAGCACTATCACTGCTCCAGCTGGCTGAGAAGGTGGTGGGAGATGGTAAACCCTACTCCAGAGTGGCTCCCCTCACTGCTTGAGCAGAAGCAGCAGGGGCCATGGCCAGATACTGGTAGCCTGAGGAGAAGGGGAGGAGTTAATCCCCCCTCCCTCCCATCTCCCACTGGCATGGGACACCAGCCTGGGTCTACCTGGCTTTCCCCTCGGCTTGCCACTCAAGCAGCGAGACCAGCAGCATGGCCATACCCTGGCCCCATGCCTGAGGTGAGGGAGTGGTGAATCACAGAGAAGAGGGGATGACAGGGACCTCCAGAGGTCCTCTAGTGTCTAGTTCAGCCCCTGCCTGAGCCCTGGCCAGACCTCCCATACAAGGTTTGCTTGCAGTCCCCACAACTGAGAACACTTGCCAAGGGGGCTCTACTGCTGGGAAAAAAGCCACCAAGGGCTCCCTGTAGCCAGTTTTCCTCCCTTGCCCCCCAGTGGGGCCCAGCACTGCACCACTCCAGCCCTGAGCCCCAGGACAGTGCCACACATTCCCCCCACCCCCATGGCAGGAGAGGAGAAAGAGAAGGGGGAGAGCTCTGCCTGCCACAGTGACTCCTCCATGATAGCCCAGTCCAGCCTGGATGTGGGGAGCTGGGAACAAACCAGGCACACAGCTCCCATGGCCCCAGCCTGAGCCACAGCCAGCGATAAGATCCTAGCCCTCAAGGCCCAGCCTGGCCTGGCCTCTCCATGCCTGCCCTCAGCAGTTTAGCCCTGCAGCCCCAGCCCCAGCCCCAGCCCCAGCCCCAGGTGAGGCAGGGTGAGTGGATGGTGAGGCCAGGCTGGGCCTTGCTATAGGAGCAGGGCCCTTCCCAGCTGGCTGTTGTGGAGGGGAACCAGGAACAATTTGGGCGCATAGCCCCTGAGGCCACAACCTAAGTGGCAGCTGGCTGGGAAGGGCCCTGCTCCCACAGCCTAGCCCAGCCAAGCCCAGCCCCACTATCCACCCACCACACCCTGGGCTGGGGCTGCAGGGCTAAGCTGGGTGGCCCACGGGTGCTGCTGAGGATGGGTGCAGAGGGGGTGGGCTGGGCTGGGCTGGGCCATGGGGTCAGCCATGACTGCTGCATGACCTCAGAAGCTGGGGGGGGTGGGGTATGGCAAGTTCCTGCAGGTGGCAGCAGCACTGTTGGCGGCAGGAGCATGGTGTCAGTAAGTGGAGAGCTGCCGCAGGCAGCTGCAGCACTGTCTGCAGCAAGGGGGGAGAAAGGGGTGGTGAGTGCCAACTGGTGGTCGGTGACCACCCGCAGATGCCACTAGCAGCGTTGGCATTAGCCAGCAGCAATTGCAGACCATCCACAGATGCCACCAGTGGTATCAGCAGTGGGGGGGGCGGGGCTTGTGAGTGGTGACCACCCGCAGGCACCGCCAGCAGTGTCAGCAGCGCCTTTTCACAGGGGGTGCACCGCCATGCTCAGGGGTTCCACGTACACCCCCTACACATCATCAATGGGAGAAGGGCCCTTCCCAACCAGCTGTGGCTCAGGCTGGGGCCACGGGAGCGGTGCACCCTGATTGCTCTCAGCTTCCCACATCTAGGGTGGGCCAGGTATGCCTGGAGGAGGGGAGCAGCCCTTGCCTGGCTTTTGTGGGGGGCAGAGGGGGAGGGAGCATAGCCAGATCTTGGCCTGCAGCTGGCACAAAAGGATTGAGCAATGAGAGCAGAAGCCCCAGTCCCAGGCCTGAGGGAAGGGAGGAGACAGTCACAGAGAAGTGGGGCTGACAGGGACCTCCAGATATCCTCTAGTTTAGTGTCTAGTCCAGCCCCTGCCTGAGCCCTGACCAGACCCTCCCATACAAGGTTTGTTCACAGCACCCACAACTGAGAACACCCACCAATCACACTCAGGCCTTCTGGGGCCTAGCCATGTCCCCACCCTCAGCTCAGCTTCCTTCCAGCCACTGTGGAAGGGAAGGGAGGGCTTGCTTTAGCCTGAGCCACTGCAAGCATATGGCTGCATTTCTGGAATCAAAAGTGAATGTCTATTCACTTGCTTGCTGGTTCAATCTACTCGGGTTAGATTACCCTGCAAAGATTAAATCAATTCAGGCTTGGGCTTTTTGAATGCCTGTACTTAGCCTTAAAAGATGTTCACCAGCACTACTGCACAGTAACTCTGGTTACTGTACATGTTCTATTTCCATTCCTCAGATAGATTTAGAGCTACCTTGGTTATTTCTCTACGGCACTACACTATGCCTAGTGCGTGCCAGAAACTCAACCTAACTGCAGCGACAGATACCCTGAGCAACCCAGATTTAGGGAGAAATTGCAGGAGAGCATCACTAAATAATGGAATCCAAATGTTGAATAAAACAAGTGCCCTATAAAATAAGCTACACTGAATTTATTGTTGGGGCTCTCTAGAGTTTTTGACTTTGAATATGATACATTAAATTCTTAAAATCATCATGTTTTAAGAGCAATGTTTAGCAGTTACAGGTTCTTTTTATTTCAGTGAATGAAAATTTACAGAGGGTGGGGGAATTTTTATGCATTTCATAAGCCAAAATATCCTGTTATTCATTCCTATCTAAAAACACAAAGAGCAACCTGTCAAATTCTACTTTTTTATCTTTCAGATGAAATTCCCCTCCACATTTTCCAATTAAATATATTAGTATGCTACTCACTAATAAGGAAACCTTTCACTGACTTTCATTTTAATATTCATATTGCTTGGTAACAGTCAAAATGTGTTATAGTATTTCTTAATCGTTTTTGGCTGCACAGATATATTTATTATTTTAAAAATTACGCAGCTGAAAAACTTTTGGATACCTTCTGCTTATAATCATCTTTATAGAAATAGTTACTTTGTTCCAAATGATAGTGCCTGAGGGGCACATCTATAAAAGAGATCCTTTTGGTAATAACTGATGCAGTGGGCCGGTACAGCAAAAATATTAGGTCTCATGCTGTGCACTTTAGATTACCTGCTATGAAACTGCAGGCATTCTATAGGGCAGTGCATAATGTCTTCCTAAGCTTGATATATGGGAAGTGTTGATCCTGAAACAAATTTCTTTTTTTTTCGGAACACTGTCGGACTATGGACAAATGCTTTAAGAAAGGAGGGGGAGCTGCCACTCAGGAAAACACATTGGCTCTTACAATAGAAATGTGACATGTGCATGCTCCTGTAACAATCCAAGTTAGACAAATCACTCTGATTCTAATCCTGAATGAAATGGAGATAAGTTTCAATGGTTTTGCCACACTATCATTATTAAATCAAGCAACTATAACAGTAATAGTGTAACAGTTTGTATCAGTTTAATTGATACTGATTCTGTTGTTGCATCTCTGTATACCCGTCCCCCTGTCGACTACCACGTGGAAAAACTGAGAGTGCATTTTGCCTTAAACTAACTTGTTGGTTGGTGAGGTTTGCCCTCTGTCCCCTGCCTCCCTGCATTACATTAAAACGGAATCTGCTGCACAGACACCAGTGACCATCTGCTCAAAGGCCTTATCTCCCCACACCTATTCTAATCCCAAGCATAAACTTTCTCACAGCACAGCTGCAGTGAACTGAGCATAGCAACTCAGGCTACATAATAATAAAAAAACTTGAACATCAGGCAGGATTATTCTTCCTGGACAAGTTTCAATATTTGAGGCTGGAGTGGGGCTGATATGCATGCACCACCTCCAGCTCGCAGCTTGCCAGAGTAGGCCCCCACTGTGATGATGGTTATTGTCACACATAAGCTAAAGTTCCACCAAGAGGATGGGCTCTCATGTACCTTCAGATTGATTAACTATCCTGTCTTTGATTTTCTCTTTGGTGTGGACCAATGGGAATCAAGGGACTTGCAAGAAAATGGAAGCAGTCTGCTCAGTATTACCTCTGCCTAAGGTTCTTGACTCCTGATTTTCCCCCAGCTGAAACTTACTTTTGACCTACTGACTATGACACTGGTTTTGTATCTTGTCTGAAAATCAGCCTTGACACTCATGGAGATGGGATCATTCAGAGAAATCTCAATGGGATCCATGAAGGGAGACAGCATTCTGGAAATGACTAAGTCCCCACACTGGAGGGGGGAAGGGGAAAGAGGAGCCCAGGGATCACAAATTAACCCTGTGGCAGTCAATGGTCCTGAGTGCCGGTGCTAACGGTAACGAGCTCGGACAAACAGGTGGGGGCTAGCGGGGCAGAGATGGTACTGACGCTTGGTGGTTGCAACGTAGTTTTATTACTTACACTTGTTGGGAGCGTAGGTTACAGATGCAAGCTTTTGTTAAACAGAACGATTGAACCCTAAGTTGAAATAACAACTAACTGAACTAATAAACAAACCAAAGTAGAACAAAACTCAACCGAGTAATCGGAGTAGAACAATGCGGAGAATGAAGCGCAAAACGAAGCGGAGTAGAACGAGTAGAATAGAACGACAGCTGATGGAAACGAGTCGACTAAATCACGAGCATGCAGGGACGGGGTACGCCAGGAATAGCGGTGGCGGAGAGACAGGGTTCACAGGTGGCCGGCCTGTGAACTAGCCCAAGGTCTCAGTGGGTCTCTGGTCTCTGAGAGTCTCCGTCTGTCTCTGGGCTGGTCTCTGATTTTTCCAGAGGGTCTCCCAGAATCTCTCGGGCAGGTCTCTGTCTGGGCGGAAACTGCGTTGGCTTAAATACTTTTTAAACAGCCAATCACATGATGCCTCTTGTGGAAAGTTCTAATTGATTATGTGATGGCTATTTGCTAGCACATGACTGGGCATGCGCGCTCTGTCAAATTGAATACCTCTTCAGTCACATACTGGCCCTGTGTGTGATGTGTGTCTGAACATGCGCACTTACTTTAGGAACTGTCTACCTGCATGTCGGTACTTGTCTCTCTTAACTTGGTGTCATTTAACCTGGTGTCAGCAGCACCTTTAACTCTTGGCTCTGACAAACCCCTCACCAGCCACCAGTTGGACTTCTTTAATTTAAGGCTAGGTATAATAGTCTTAAATTAAAGAAGCCCTTCTTTAATGTAAGACTAGGTACAATAGAGATAGCAATGGTTTTACATTTTCTTTTCTTTTTTTAAATGATGACATCAGTAATTAAGAGTAGTATTTCCAATTAAATGTTTTCTCATGCTTGAAAGTACTGTCCCTAAAGATTATTTGACAAATAATCATACCCTGTCAACACCATATATTATATGACTGTTTGCAAGATTCATTGTAGGTATTTTAGTGTAATTTTTAGCTTCTGTTTTTAAAAAATACCTAACCTTTCTTTCTTTCTTTGCTGTAGAGCTGGCTGCAGATCAATAACATCAAAAAAAACCAGGAAAGCCCCAAACATACTGAGACAAGTATCTGTTAAATCTTCTTCATTATGATAATCAAAGGTGTTGTAGGCTGGTCTGACATCCATGCATTCCTTTATATGTATTTCAATCTCTTTAAACAGACAGTGCAAACAAAATTATTAACTGAGGTCCAGATTTGGCAATGTTTCACCTTTTTTTTTTTGTTGAGAGCCAGATTCTGACACTAAGTGCAAGTTCATCATACTTTGCGCTAAATCATGGGCTGGCTTGCACATCATAGGATGCAGTTAGTACAAGATGGGAAATAAGGGAGTTAAATTCCCCTCTCTGAATGAAGTGGAGAGGAAGAATGCAGGGACATTTTGTTCTGCCATACAGCAGTTCAGCATTCAGTGCATTCAGCAGTTCAGGAGAGCCTGCATATCATGGAGCATAAAGTATTCTAGAGCTAGTGCCTGGATGTTTACTTTCCTTTTGGAGTGACAGAGGAAAGAAGGTAACAATGACTTGAAGACTGGTTCAGGGGGAGCACTTTTTGCTCAGGGCAGATTATAGTTAGGTAGTGATCCTCTGTAAGTAGCACTGTTAACTCATGGAAGAAGGCAATATGCTTATTGTGAATATGGGTGTCAGAATTTTGCCCTATGTACTTTTGTGACAATGTCCTACCAACCCACTCAGAGATAGCTTTTAATATACTAAACAAAACTATTTGAAAATATTTTTCATGAGCAAACACCATGCTGACAAACAATAATAAGTTTTATTGCTTAGTAATATGGTTATTTCCTTTTCCATGGAAGGGGAGGGAGGGGTTGTGAAATGGCTGTTCTATCCCCTTTACAGAGTACCTTATTATAATACAGTTTCTTGTATAAGGTGATTATATACTTTTGTTCATATTACACAAAACTGGACTGTTCATAGCATTGCTGTGAAAGCATCTTTTTCAGAACATTTTATTTGTTTTAATATTCAAATCGGACATCAAGCCACTAAGGAAGTAAAAAGGGTGCAATGGAGAACGTAACAAATACTTGGAGCCATGCTATACATTTGAGTCTAAATATGGATGTCCCCAAAATGTGGGAGCAGGTTATTTACAATAATTCAAGCACTCCTTTACATGGGTCCAGCATGTTTAATGTTTGCAAGGGTGTCAGTGCCTTTTTACAAAAGTCCCTGTCAGATTCAAACTCTATTATTAGAGACTTTCATATATGGAGCGGCACAGTGGTCAGCACAGCAAACATCTACATCATGTATCTATGACTTACCTACACATTGATTTATATTTTTAAATATATTAACAAATAATATTAAAGAGAGGCTTAGTCAAAGATTTATAAAAATATACATGTCAGGACCCACTGGAAAACTGGAAAAAAAATGATATCTCTGATCCTCCCCTTCCTCATACCACAATGCATAAAGCACTTCCCTTCAGCTCATCCCCTTCTCTAAAAATCTGGGGAAAGTGCCCTTGCATCCTGAAGTCTGACTCTTTAAAATCCTATAAACCTAGGCTGTACTGTTATATATAGATGAAAAATACTCTGCAGAGCCTGGAGTCACCCTTCTTCCCTTCTTTGCTTTTCTCACCTTGTCTGAAAAAGGGAGTAAGTTACTTCACCCTCCCTATGGAGTACCAGGCAACTCCTGTTTTCTTCTGTCTCTACTGCAAGGCTGAGAACTGTGAAGTTGGGGGCATGGAAGGGGGAAAGTTTCATTTTCCTTTGCTCTCTTGTGTAGCTGAGTACAGATTCTGTCAGTCTAGGCTAGAGGTATAAGAGCGCTTGGGTTGTTTGTTTAGGGGGTATTTGGTTGATTGTTTTTTGTGTCTGTGAACAATACAAAATTTAATGTAAATGATGTAATTCATACATATATGTCTGCACTTTACAGATAACTGAAACAATAATCAAATTATACCCATCCACCACATATCAAGATAAAAGAATAGTCTTAAAACTGGCTTCGGTTCTTCTAACCACTGGACAATTCCATAGGTTAGAAACACCAGAAACAAAACTGTTGTCTCCAGGAGCTTTCAGCTGAACAGTAAAATAGACAATAATTCTGCTTAAAGGATCATAAGTATCTGATCTCAAAGTTTTGTGGGTGTTGGTTATAGCCGTGTTGGTCTAAGGATATAGATAGACAAGGTTCTTTGGGTAAATGTGGTATCTTTTATTAGACCAACTAAACAGTTGGAAAATTGTTCCTTGCAAGCTTTTGGGCACAAACACCCTTCTTCAGGCATAGGGAGAGTCTTCTGTCATTTTGGGTGCTCTCTTGAGTAGAATAAAAACCAATATGCAAAATGCAGTTCTGTGAAAATGCAAATGCTTGGCAGTGAGAATCAGAGGTGATGGGAGACAATAGGTGTGAGACAGGTAGGTGGGGGCAGAGGAAAGTGGGAAATGTTGACCTGATGATAGACTATATCTGGTAAAATGAAGACAGGTTACCTGGGCTTATAAGATGGCAGGCATGTTATATGTGCCATAAATCCAATGTCTATATTAAGTCCATCATTCTTGGTGGACTAATATCCCACACCAAGATGGTATCCAAGCCTGCCTTACATATCTACAAGAGCAAGATTACAACTCAGACCTAATGATATTACTGAACTTATATACTTCATACTCACACATAACAGCTTAACTTTCAATAACCAACACATCCTATGGCCAAGGCATACTGAATAGATTCAGACCATGCTGGGACAAGAAATGTAAATCCTGCCAACACATCTCCACCCCTCCCACAATAACTACACCCCACGACAAAACCATCACCATTCCTGGATCTTACACTCGGACCTCCAAAAATGGAATATATCTCATCCAGTGCACTAAATCCATGATGGAAAATATGTAGGAGAAAATTTCATAGACATTAGGCATTAGACATCTAATTTCATAGACATTAAGGCTGGAAGAGACCTTGGAAGATCATTGAGTTCAGCCCCCTGTCCCAGGGGCATGAAGTCAGCAGGGATCATAGGATCCCAGCAAGATAAACATCCAGATGTCTTTTGAAGGTGTTCACCTCTGGCAGCAGTCTATTCCAAACCTTGGGGGCTCGGACAGTAAAGAAGTTCTTCCATATGTCCAGCCTGAAATATTCATGGAGGAGTTTGTGACCATTCTAATTTGTCATCCCTTGGGATGCTCTGGCGAGCAAACGTTCCCCCAGATCCTGGTAAGCACCCCTTATAAACCTATAGGTGGCAACCAAATCACCCCTGAGCCTGCACTTTTCTAGGCTGAAGAGTCCCATGGCTGTCAGCCTGTCTTCATAAGGTTTGTTTTCCTGAACTCTGATCATGCACATGGCTCTCCTCTGCACCCTATCAAGCTTCTCCACATCCTTTTTGAATTGTGGAGCCCAAAACTATATACAGTACTCCAACTGTGGCCTCACCAACACCGAGTAGAACAGGAGAATGATGTCCTGGGATTTGCTTGAGAAGCATCTGTGGATGCAAGCCAGTGTTTTGCTCGCTTTACTAGCAGCACTATCACACTGAAGGCTTATATTCATCTTGTGGTCAGTCATGACCCCCCCACGTCCCTTTCATCCGTAGTGCTAGCCAGCTTAGCACTGCCAAGCCTATTAGCGTGCTGCAGGTTTTTCTTCCCAAGGTGGAGAATCTTGCATTTTCCGGTGTTAAACACCATCAGGTTCTCATCCACCCATTTCCTGAGCCTGTCAAGGTCATCCTGGATCACCCTCCTGTCCTCAGGTGTGGACGCTCCCTATCCCATAATGGCCAGGGGTGTCCCATGGACTGGTGAAAGACTGACGCACAGTACCCATTTAGCAAGTTGGCTTTGTCCTGGGCATCGGTTGTCAGTTGTCTTATCTGATTTAGCAGGGGTCCAATGTTGCCCTTGCTTTTCCTCCAGCTCCCCTCCAGGAAGCGCCTGCCCAGCCCTGGGGGCCTGCCCGAGGCACCTGGGGGTGGCAGGGCCTGGAAGGTGCCTGCCCTTGGGCTCCAGGGCCAAAAGGAACGCCCCCGCATGCAGTGGATGGAGCAGCCTCCAAGTTCACCCAGAAGCCTGGGGCCTGCAGCTCCCTTCCAGAGCCTCCGGGAAGGGCCTGGCTGGCTCTAGGGGCCTCCCCAAGACTGCTGGGGGCAGCAGGGCCCAGCAGGCACCTGCCCCCGGGCTCTGAGGTAAATGTGAATGCTGAGCATGGAGTGGATGGAGCAGCCTCCGAGTCTACCCGCAAGTCTGCAGCCTGCAGCTCCCCCTTGCAGCCTGCAGTGGCCCTCCAGAAAGGGCCTGCCCAGCCGTGGGGGGTTGCCCAAGGTGCCTGGGGGTGGCAGGGCCCGGCAGACACCTGCCCCAGGCTCCAGGGCCAAATGTAGTGCCGCCGCATGGAGTGGATGGAGCAGCCTCCAAGTCTATGTGCACGCCTGCAGCCTGCAGCTCCCTCCTGGAGCCTCTGGGAAGGGCCCAGCCAGCCCAGCAGGGCTTCCCGAGGCATCTGGGGGTGGCAGGGCCTGGCAGGCACCTGCCCCTGGGCTCCAGGGCCCACGGGAGCTCCTCCGCATGGAGGGGATGAATGGAGAAGCCTCTGAGGCCACCTGGAAGCCTGTGGCCTGCAGCTCCCCCCAGGAGCTTGTAGTGGGCCTCCAGAAAGGGCCTGTCCATCCCCAGGGGCCTGCCCAAGGTGCCTTGGGGCCTCAGGGCCTGGCAGGTGCCTGCCCCTGGGCACCAGGGAAGGCTGCTGCATGGTGCCTCTCCCAACGCCATACTTGGGCCCACCGGTGCTTCTCCTGGGAGCAGGGCCCTCCAGGTAGCAGGATGGCTGGGGAGAGGCAGGGGGGCAGCAGGCTGGGGTCTGAAGTCAATGTTGGGCAGGGGGAACCAGGGAAGAGTGGGGGGGTGAAAGATGGAGGCTTAAGCCTGGGCAGGGAGGCACTTTTTGGAGGCTTAAGACCCTGGTGGTTGTGGGGGTGCTGTGTGCGTTACTGCCTGACTGCACCCTGGGTACTTGATTGGGAGTGGAACCCCAGGCGGCAGGAATTCCAGGCACCAGGTCAACCCCATGAATTCCTATGGGGCTTTGAGACACCAAGTCAACCCCAAGCATTCCTATGGGGACTTGTCAGAGAACAAGTCTACCCTATTCATTGCTATGGGGACTCCTAGACACCAGGTCTACCCTGTTTTGAAGCACAGGGGTGGCTTTTGGGACACCAGGTCAACCCCAGCGATGCCTGTGGGAGGGAGAGCCCGGCAAGTTGAAGGGGAGCTCCCTGTCTCAGAGCCTCCCCACCCACTGGCCCTCCATGCAGCTGAGTCACCCACAAGGTGCCAGGTCAAACCAGGCCCAGGGGAGAGGGAAGGGGAGAACTGCCAGACCCTCCACTTGTGAGGGTCCCCTGCCTGCCTCTTCCCCACTCTCGCCAGCCCCTGGTGGGGGGCTCTGCCCACCGCAGGCATGGTGGTGCCCTCCTCCCCCACTCCTGGAGGTGGTGTTCAGGTTGGGGATTTGCGCTCGGGAGACAAAACCTTGTGTCAAGCGCTGACTTTCAATAGATCACAGCGAGGTAGCTCCTCTGCTACATATGAAACCCTGACCCAGAATCAGGTCATCTACAAATGATTTAGCACCAGATTCCCCATGAACATGCGATACGCTGCGGGTGAGAGGCGGCTCCCTTCTGACCGCTCTCCGGTCCTGCCACAAATGGCTCTCCACACTGCGGCCTGCCCCCCAGGCAGGGGCCAGCCAGCTATCCGGGATTAACTGAGGCTCCACGGTGCTGTAGTATCATTATGTTTAGGGGGGATTCTGACTTAGAGGCGTTCAGTCATAATCCCACAGATGGTAGCTTTGCCCCATTGGCTCCTCAGCCAAGTACATACACCAAATGCGGTTCCTCACGGACTGAGCAGGATTACTATTGCAACAACACATCATCAGTAGGGTAAAACTAACCTGTCTCATGATGGTCTAAACCCAGCTCATGTTCCCTATTAGTGGGGGAACAATCCAATGCTTGGTGAATTCTGCTTCACAATGATAGGAAGAGCTGACATCGAAGGATAGAAAGTGACATCGC
>NW_017728951.1:31675913-31678413 GCF_001723895.1 Crocodylus porosus | reverse complement strand
AGGGAGGGTGGGCTTCTGGGTCTGCACGAGGTCAGGACAGGGTCCCTGAGCTGACCTTCCTCCCCCGCTGCAGCAACCTGGCAGGGGTCATGGGAGGGGAGGTATTCCTGCCCAGCTGGTTGTCTGCCTTCCCTTGGCAGGAGTCCTACAGACCAGGCAAACACAGGAGAGAGGTTTAACAACCTGAGAGAGGGCCATGGCCACAAAGGTGAGCCCCCCGCTGCAGGCTCAGTCCAGGTGCTCAGCTTAGGGGGGCACGGCCAGCCGTGCCACAGGCTCCAGCAGCTCCGCAGCGCTCCTGCGCCTGCACCTGGGACCATGCACCCCTTCCGCTCCCCTTGACCAGCCCTTGCCCCACCCAGGGGTGCAGTGGGGGTGATGGCGATAGGCAGGGTGGATGACATTGGCAAGGGAGCCACAGCCCACAAGCAATCAGCTTTCAGGCCCCTCTGCAGAGAGGGAGGCAGGGTGACCCCTCTCCATTCCAGGAGCCACATGGGCAGGGAGTGTCAAAGGCACAGGCACATCTGCACATGCCCACCCTCCCTCGGCAGACCTCCTGTGGCTGCCCGCGCAGACCCCTCAGGACACACAAATCTTTGAACCTTCGCCCACCCACCCCGCTGCCTGCCCCGTGGAGCAGGGCGAGTTGAGGGGTGGAGCACTAGGTACCTGGTAGCTTGGGTGAGGGAAATGGTTCTGAACTCCAGGTGGTCCCAACCCCCACCTTCCGGACAATGCCTCGCCTCCGCAGATGGGACAGCAAGGGACAGACACTGGAGGGGGACGTGGAGTTGAGCCTGGCATCCTCCAGCCAGCTCTGTGAACCCATAGGCGGGGAGAAGCATCCACCCGGAGGGCAGCGCCCAGGACTCACTGCCATGGCCAGCGCCTTCCCATTTGGGGGGCTGGGGTTTCTCTCAGGTCTTAGCTGTTTCCCTGGGGGCTGACACAGCTGGGGCCGCCCCGCCAGACGGGCCCTCCCCATCCCATCCCAGCCATCCCAGCCACCACGGATGCCCGCCCATGGTGGTGGCTGACAGCCATGCACCCCGCCAAACCCTGAGTCCCTTTCCTGCCCCCACTCAGCTGGGCTGAGGAGGCCAGGGTGGAAACCTGGGGACACGAGGAAGGGGCGCAGACCAGCTGACCAGCCTGCTGGGGCATGCGGCCCAAAGGGAGGCTGGGGCGACACAGATGTGAGAGTGGGAAAGGGCACTGCCACGTGGCGGGGTGGGTGGCCCAGCAATGGACCAATGCTGCTGAAAGAAAATCCCTGGCACTGGGCAGGAGCCCCTCCAGGGACCCCAGTCCTTGTCTCCCCTCAGATCCTGAAGGGAGGGGAGTAGGGGTGGAGGAGACCACTCGGGGGATCCAGGGGAGCCACTCAGACCCTGGGCCCCCCACGGCTGGGGGACCTGTCCTGCACTCTGAGCTGTGCAGCCCAGGACTGGTCTGCATGAGGTCCTGGAAGCCCAGACACAGCGGGCATGCATGCACACAAGGCTGCCAGAGATGGGGATGGGGGAGCATGGCCCTCCACCCCATGCCTGCTGAGCTGGCACCATGCACGGTGACCCCATTAATGATCCTTCCACAGGTTCACCTACGGAAACCTTGTTGCAACTTTTACTTTTTCTAGATAGTCATGTTCGACCGTCTTATCGGCACACTGCCAGGGCCATGACCAACGCTGGCGGGGTCAATCCGAGGACCTCACTAAACCATCCAATTGGTAGTAGCAACGGGTGGCGTGTACAAAAGGCAGGGACTTAATCAATGCAAGCTTATGACCTGTACTTACTGGGAATTCCTCTTTCATGGGGAATAATTGCAATCCCCAATCCCCATCTCAAATGGGGTTCAACGGGTTACCCACACCTGTTGGCATAGGGTAGACACACGCTGAGCCAGTCAGTGTAGCATGTGTGCAGCCCTGGACATCTAAGGGCTTCACAGACCTGTTAATGCTCAAACTCGGGTGGCTGAACGCCACTTCTCCCTTTAAGAAGTTGGACACGGACCGCTCGGGGGTTACATAACTAGTTAGCATGCCAGAGTCTCATTTGTTATCGGAATTAACCAGACAAATCGCTCCACCAACTAAGAACGGCCATGCACCACCACCCACAGAATCAAGAAAGAGCTAACAATCTTTCAATCCTTTCTGTATCCGGGCCCGGTGAGGCTTCCTGTGTTGAGTCAAATTAAACCGCAGGCTCCACTCCTGGTGGTGCCCTTCCACCAATTCCTTTAAGTTTCAGCTTTGCAACCATACTCCCCCCAGAACCCAAAGACTTTGGTTTCCCGAAAACTCCCCGGCGAGTCGTGGGAATAATGCCTCCGGACTGCTAGTCGGCAGGATGGAGGATGGGATTCGCCTCCAAGGAGGATTATTCTGCACTGGTTTGGTCCTGCAGGGAGCAAACCAGGAAAGCCAAGGCTGCAACTGAACTCCAACTAGCTTCAAGCATCAAGGACAATAAAAAGTCCTTTTTCA
>NW_017728951.1:31656516-31675813 GCF_001723895.1 Crocodylus porosus | reverse complement strand
ACCAGCCTGCTTTGAACACTCTAATTTTTTCAAAGTAAATGCAGGACACTCAGCTAAGAGCATCAAGGGAGCACCGAGAGGCAGGGGTTGGGACAGGCGGTAGCTCGCCTCGCGGTGGACTGCCAGCTCGATCCCAAGATCCAACTACGAGCTTTTTAACTGCAGCAACTTTAATATACGCTATTGGAGCTGGAATTACCGCGGCTGCTGGCACCAGACTTGCCCTCCAATAAATCCTTGTTAAAGGATTTAAAGCATACTCATTTCAGTTACAGGGCCTTGAAAAAGTCCTGTATTGTTATTTTTCATCACTACCTCCCCGGGTTGGGAGTGGGTAATTTGTGTGCCTGCTGCCTTCTTTGGAGTTGTTTCTCAGGCTCCCTCTTTGGAATCAAACCCTGATTCCCTGTTACCTGTGGTAAACATGGTAGGCACAGAAAGTACCATCGAAAGTTGATAGGGCAGACATTCGAATGCGTCGTCGCCGCCACGGGGGCGTGCGATCGGCCCGAGGTTATCTAGAGTCACCAAAGCGGGCGGGCAAGCCTGGGTTGGTTTTGGTCTGATAAATGCACGCATCCCTGGAGGTCAGTGCTCTTTAGCATGTATTAACTCAGAATTGCCACAGTTATCCAAATAATGGTTGGAGCGACCAAAGGAACCATAACTGATTTAATGAGACATTGACAGTTTCACTGTACCGGCCGTGTGTGCTTAGACATGCATGGCTTAATCTTTGAGACAAGCATATGCTACTGGCAGAATCAACCAGGTAGCCATGCTCCTCGGGTGAGGGAGAGTGGGGCAGGGGAGCCTCACAGACAGGCACCCACTGGCCCAGGAGGGCCAGCAACTTTCCCGCCCGCAGCCCCCTGCCTCTTGCTGGCCCCACAGGGCCCCCTCCCTGGGGCGGGGAAGGTGCAGGGACCGCAGCACAGCAATATGGGGAAGGACAGCAGGGAGCAAAGGGCGGGTGCTGGGCTGGAGCCTGAGCGCACACTTCCTATCCACTTTCTCCAGGGTGCCCCCCCCTCGTGGCACTGTGGTGGATGCCTCAGCAGCATCCACCTGCACAGCAACTGCTAGAGAAGACGGCATCCACGAGACGGGGAGGGTGGAGGGGTGGGGCTGGGACCCATGCGGGGCTCCTCCAGCTGGGCCTGCCAACTCTCACTGGCATCTCTCAACATGGTCGGGGCTCCCAGGGCAGCTCAGTGTCACTCAGCATGGGTTTGGCCAAACCTTCTCCTCTGGGGTGGGGGAAGAGCCTCATCTCCAATGGAGGGGGTCAAGTGGGTAGGAGAGGTAGCTGCTTCACCTGAATACTGGCAGGGGGACCGCCGGCCCGCTAAGGGCCCTCCCCGACATGACTGCAGTTGCCACATGGATAGCTAGAGAGGAAAAGAGGAGAAGGGGGGGAGAGGTAACTGCCTTGCCTGAACACAAATGGGGCCCTCAAAGGGCCCTCCCCCAAAGAGGGTTTGCCACATTGATCGGAGAAAGCAGCACAGAAACGGCATTGGGGCACAGCCTGGGCCCACAGGAGCCATGGCTTGGGGGGGTTGGGCCAGGTGTGAGAACCAGACTCGGATCTGGAGCTCACGCGCCAAAGTGTCCACCATCCCCCCCTCGGCAGTGGGGCACAAAACTCGGGTTTGGCCCTTGGGTGCAGCACGGTTCTGCCCCAGAAGTTTCTCTGACTGCCTTTCTGGAACCAAAGATGGGCATTTAGGGTCCCGAAAACCATGTTCCTGAAAATCTCCGCGAATGTTTCCTAAGGGTTTTGTGAATGTGGCACCCGGCCTTGCCACCGGGGTGAGGCACCAAAAGTGTCCACCCGCCTGGATTGAACCATCAGGCAATGTGCTCTCATTGACCCCTTACAGACTTCCAGGCCACGCTGGGAAGTCCATGTCAACTGCTTGCAACACAGGAGAGCAGGCTGGGTGAAATTTTCTAAGTCCCAAAGTAGACACCAGGTCAACCCGGTTCTCCCACAGGAGAACCCCGCCACTCCCAAGGAAGCACTCTCGCCTCCCCAGCCCTCGGGCAGGTCACCAGGACAAAGTTGGATTACCCAGGCTCCTGGTACTCTTTTCCCCGCCTGGCCATCTGAATTGATTCCCTTCCAGACCTCTGGGTTCACATGGCCTCATGGAGGGCTGCCCGGGCCCCTGCCAACCCCCCCTTGGGGGGGTTGCTGGGTGCTGACTCTGGGGCCCTGCCAGGACCCTGCCAGGACCCTTTGAGATGGCCCTGGCCTGCCCAGCCCTCAGGCAGGTCACCGGCATGAAGTTGGATTTGTGCCCGGGCTTCTGGAACTCTCACCTAGCTTAGCCTACCAGATTGCTCCCCTTCCAGATCTCCAGGCTGACATGGCCTCATGGAGGGCTGCCCGGGCTCATTTCCTTCAACAATCAGGTGACCTATCACCTGGACAAGGGAGAGGAGATTGATGTCATATATTATCTTGACTTCAAAAAAGCCTTCGACCTGGTATCCCATGATCACCTCCTGGCAAAACTGGCCAACCATGGCCTCGGGTCCACCACGATCCACTGGCTGGGGAATTGGCTCCGTGGTTGGACCCAGAGGGTGGTGGTTGATGGAAGTCAATCATCATGGTGCCTTGTGACCAGTGGGTTCTCCCAAGGTTCTGTTCTTGGACCTGTATTGTTCAACATAGAATCATAGAATCAATGAGTCGGAAGGGACCTAGACAGATCATCGAGTCCGACCCCCTTCCATGGGCAGGATGGAGCACTGGGGGTGGGAGAGGTCATAAGACCCCAGCCAGGTGCCTATCCAGTCTCCTCTTGAAGATTTCCAGGGAAGGTGAGAGCACCACCTCTCTGGGAAGCCTATTCCAGCCTTACAGTGGAGTAGTTCTTCCTAATATCCAACCTAAACCTATCCTCCCTCAGCTTGTGGCTATTGTTCCTGGTGACTCCAAGGGGGGCCCTGGTGAACCTTCCTTAATGATGTGGACATTGGAGTCAGAAACGGACTAGCCAAGTTCGCTGATGATACCAAACTTTGGGGTAAAGCATCCACACCTGAGGGCAGGAGGGAGATCCAGGCTGACCTTGACAGACTCAGGAACTGGGTGGATAAGAACCTGATGGTATTTAACACTGAAAAATGCAAAGTTCTCCACCTTGGATGGAAAAACCTGCAGCATCCTTATAGGCTCGGTGGTGCTATGCTGGCTAGCACTACAGATGAGAGGGACTTGGGGGTCATGATTGACCACAAGATGAACATGAACTTTCAGTGTGATTCTGCAGCTAGTAAAGTGAGCAAAAAGCTGGCTTGCATCCATAGACGTTTCTCAAGTAAATCCCAGGACATCATTCTCCCTTTGTACTCGGCATTGGTGAGGCCGCAGCTGGAGTATTACGCCCAGTTCTGGGCTCCACAATTCAAGAAGGATGTGGAGAAGCTTAAGAGAGTTCAGAAGAGAGCCACGCACATGATCAGAGGTCAGGAGAACAGACCTCACAACAATAGGCTGAGAGCCATGGGACTCTTCAGCCTGGAAAAGCGCAGTCTCAGGGGAGATCTGATGACCACCTATAAGTTTATCAGGGGTGTTCACCAGGATCTGGGGGAACTTTTGTTCACCAGAGCGCCCCAAGGATGACAAGGTTGAATAGAAATAAACTCCAGCAAGACCATTTCAGCCTGGACATAAGGAAGAATTTCTTTACTGTCCAAGCCCCCAAGGTCTAGAATAGCCTGCCATCGGGGGTGGTTCAAGCACCCACATTGAACGCCTTCAAGAGAAATTTGGATGCTTATCTTGCTGGGATCCTATGACCTCAGCTGACTTCCTGTCCCTTGGGCAGGGGGCTGGACTCAATCTTCAAAGGTCCCTTTCAGCCCTAATGCCTGTGAAATCTGTATCTAAAAACGGACTTTTTATTGTCCTTCATACTCATAGATAATTGGAGTCCCATCACAGCCTTTGCTTTCCTGGTTCGCTCCCTGCAGGTCCAGACCAGTGCAGAGTATTCCTCCTTGGAGGTGGATCCAATCCTCCATCCTTTGTAGGTCTTTCTTTTTAGACACAGCAGGTCCACTAGTACCCTGGAGAGCCAAGGGGGCTGCTGTGCCCTTTTGCTGCCTTTCATCCAAGATGGGATAGACTTTACTTGTGCATCCAGGATTACTCCTTTGAGGAGCAACCACATGTCTTGAACTCCCCTCTCCTTTGGGTTGTGGCCTTTTAGGACCTCCCTGACAAGCCTCTTGAGCTTGTCAAAGTCAGCTTTCCTGAAGTCAAGGACTTCTGTATTGCTGACTGACTTGCCAACTTTATGGCAGATAGTGAAGGTGAACAGCTCATGGTCACTGTCACCCAGCTTCCCTTCAATCATTAGGTGGCTGATTAGGTCATCTGCCATTGCCAGAACCAGGTCAAGCAGCGCTTTACCTCTCATCAGCCCGTCAAATTCTTGCATCAGATGGAGGTCATCCAACCATGAGAGAAAGCTTTGCGACCACTCAGATTTGGCCGACCACTCTTCCCACAAGATGTCTGGGTTTCATAGTTTCATACTTGGTAGGTTTGGAAGGGACCTGAGCAGATCATCAAGTCTGACACCCACCCATGGCAGGAAAAGTACTGGGGTCAAATGACCCCAGCAAGGTGTACATCTAGCCTCCACTTAAAGACCCCCCCCCAGGGTAGGAGCCAGCACCACTTTGCTTGGAAGTTGTTGCCAGATCCTAGCCACCCTGACAGTGAAGTAGCGCCTCCTGATGTCTAGTCTGAATCTGCCCTCTGCCAGTTTGTGACTGTTATTTCTAGTCACTCCTGCTAGTGTTCGGGGGAACAGGGACTCCCCCAGTACCTGCTGGTCCCCTCTGACTAGTTTGTAAATGGTCACTAGATCCCCCCTCAGCCTTCTCTTTTGGAGGCTGAACAGGTTCAAGTCCCTTAGCCTCTCCTTGTAGGGCCTGCTTTGCTGCCCCCTGATCATGCGAGTGGTCCTCCTCTGGACCCTGTCCATGTTGTTCACATCCCTCTTGAAGTGCGGCACCCAGAAATGGACGCAGTACTCCAGCTGCGGCCTGACCAGTGCCGCGTAGAGGGGGAGGATCACCTCCTTGGACCTGCTCGAGATGCATCTGTGGATGCATGACAAGGTGCAGTTGGCCTTCCTGACTGCATCCCTATACTGCCGGCCCATGTTCATTTTGGCATCAATGGTGATTCCAGGATCCTTTTCTGCCTCTGCACTGATGAGAAAAGAGTTCCCCAGCCTGTAGGTATGCCGCTGGTTCTTCCTCCCCAGGTACAGTACCTTGCACTTGTCAGTGTTGAAAGCCATCCTGTTCTCATCCACCCACCCTGTAACCTGTCTAGGTCCAATTGCAGCCTATTCCTCCCTTCTAGCATGCCCACATCCCCCGACATCTTAGTGTCATCAGCAAATTTGAACAGGGTGCTTTTTACCCGCTCGTCCAAGTCACTGATGAAGATGTTGAACAGTGCGGGCCCGAGGACCAAGCCCTGGGGGACCCCACTGCCCACATCCCTCCAGGTCGAAAATGACACGTCCACCACCACTCTCGGTGGGGCCGTCCAGCCAGTTAACAACCCATTTGACTGTGTAGGTATCGACACCATAGTCCCCTAGTTTTTTTACTGAGAATGGGGTGAGAGACAGTGTCAAAGAAATCCAGAAAAACTACGTCCACTGCTACCCCTGTGTCTAAGGATTTTGTGACCTGGTCATAGAAGGCCACCAGGTTGGTCTGATAGCACCTGCCTCTAATGAACCTGTGTGGGTTGCCCCTAAGCATAACCTCCCCCCCACTGGCTCCTTATGGACATGTGCCAGGATAATTCTTTCAAAAAACATACCCAGGATTGAGGTAAGACTAACTGGCCTATAGTTTCCTGGGTCCTCCTTCATCCCTTTTTTGAAAATGGGAACCACATTGGCCCTCTTCCAGTCCTCTGGCACTACACCAGAGCACCATTAGTGCTCGTAAAGCCATTTCAGGGGTCCCACAATGACCTCAGCTAATTCCCTCAGCACTCTGGGGTGGAGATCATCGGGACCAGCTGATTTAAATATGTCCAGTCCCTCCAGAAGTTCCCTGACTAGATCATCACTGATCCATGGCCTGGATGCCCCACCCCTGGGGCCTGAGGGGCGCCCAGTGGGGGGTTGATCCAGTCCCTGCTCAGGAAAATGGAGGCAAAGAAATTGTTAAATAGGTTAGCTTTGTCAGTTGGTGTGATGACCAGATTTCGTAGCGTGTCTTGCAGGGGCCCAACATTACCCGGTACCTTCTTTTTGCCCCCTGTGTATTTAAAAAAGGACTTCTTGTTGTCCTTGATCTGGGTAGCTAGTGCCAGTTCCATCTCTGCCTTGGCCTTCCTGACTGCCCCCCGGCAGCCCCAAGCAATCGAGGTATAGTTGATGGCCCCTCCCTTCCATTGGGTGTGCGCCTCCCTTTTAGCTAGGAGACATTCCCGGATACTTTTGCTGAGCCATGGGGGCTTGTGTGCCCTCCTGCTCCCTTTGATCCTCATTGGGATTACCTTCCTTTGGGCTTGGAGGATCGTCTCCTTAAGGAGCGACCACTCTTCTTGAACACCCGACTCCCCTCCCCTCCGGGACCTCAGTGCCTCTCTGACTAGTCTCCTTACCTCACTGAAGTCCGTCATCCTGAAGTCCTGGGCTGCTGCCTTGCTGCAGGCCTTTGCCACCTTGCACTGGATGGTGAATTCCAGCAGGCGATGATCGCTGTCGCCCAGGTGGTCGAGCACCCACAGTCCCCTCACCAGGTTGTTGCCCGTGGCCAGCACCAGGTCCAACAAGGCATCTCCCCTGGTGGGGCTGTGCATCTCCTGGGTTAGATGGAGGTCCTATATTTCGGCTAGGAACCTATGTGAGCGGTCAGACCTGGCTGACTGCTCTTCCCAGCAGATGTCTGGAAAGTTCAGGTCACCCATGATGACCACATCCTTTGACCTGACTACCTCCATGAGCTGACTTAAGAATTCCCGGTCTAGCTTTTCCCCTTGGTTGGGTGGTCTGTAGTAGACCCCCACCATTATGTCCCTTTCCCCTCGACTTCCTTGTATTCTAACCCAGAGCACTTCAGTGTGCCCCTTCAGTGTGTGTAGTTGAAGTCTCCCATGACAACCATGCAACTGGACTATGCAGTCTCAGCCAACTCCCTGGAGGACTCCTGGTCAAGCTCTTGATCCTGGGCAGGAGGTCTGTAGTAGACTCCCATCATTGTATCCCCTGTATCGTGTTCCCCACAGATTTTAACCCAGAGGGTCTCCAGTTATGCACCCTGGGTGCCAATGTCGGCTTGCAGCTTGATCCTGAAGTAGAAGCTTTCTACTAAGTAGTAAGTATAAATAAGACCTTACATGCTGGGCAGGTCCTTCTGAAGGGGCAGGTACCCACATAACCTGTGAATCTTATTGTTTGGAAGTTAAATCTGGAATAAGATAGTTATTGCAGCAAGAAGTCTAACACATAAAAATGTAGAGTATTTAATTCAATATGTTTTAAAGCCTTCAGTTACAATTTCCTAGTGAGTTTGAGAGAAACATGTACTCTACCAAAGTTCATGAGTTTTTTGTGGGGGCATTGTGTGACATTTTTAAATCTGAGCCTAAATGGCATTTAGAGATCTAAAATATTTTTGTACCCTGAAGAGCTTCAGTGAGCATATTTAAAAGGCACAATTAGTTGAGTGGCAAGATTATAAAAGACACAGAACTTAGTAATAGTTTAACACCAAAGTTGATCACTTTGATTTTATTTATTTAGTTTTAAAACACTCTTTGCCAGTCACAAATTTTACAGTTGAAAACCACATTCATGTTCACAGGTCACCGGAGAGACATGATCAGAGCAGGAGAAACAGATGTAAGTGTTGTCAGTTAATGGTGATTAGACAACCCATAAAATTAAAGCCATCAGCCAGAGAAAGCATGTACATATCTAAAAAGCATGGGATTCAGAGTAGAACCCTAGGGAGTAGCCAAGGTTAACAACTCTGCCAGAAATAATCAACAGAGGGAAGTGAAACCACAAAATGAGAAGAGTGAGCCTTCATCCAGATAAGGCCTTAGATGCCACATGCAAAATTTACTGGGCAACTGCTGATGAGGAATGGAAAAGTACTGAAAGAAGTGTATACGTGTCAAGGCAGGATGGGGGACGTGGATGAAGGCTGAGTGGGAATAACAAGATGGCCTTCAGGATAAGCTTATCTGGAAACAGCTTGAGAAAACGCGCTCGGTTCAGCAAGACAACAAGATGAGTCGCTGTCAGACTGCCAAGAGTGCGTTACAGGGCAGGTTGACCTGTATGTGACTTATCAGTATATAAAGGAGTCTGTGCTTTGCTTACATTGAGAGCTAGCTGCCCCTTGCTTTTTCTCCCGTGGCCATGCAAAATAAAGCACTTCTGACAGCCAAACAGTGATCCTGTCTAAATGTTACCTTTCTGCATGCAGTCGGGGCTCTTCAGGGTGCACCCATTATGAGCCCCATCTGAGCACACTGGCTTATCCTGGGCCAAGTACTTCAGGTAGCCTGGTATTACAAATCCCCACAGGGCCCCTAAAGGTACCTGACCTCTAGCTGCAGTGTGACAGTCAGGGTTCCGTGGGGAAAGCTGGTGTTGAGCTGGTCTTTGATTGCAGGCCCTTGGCTCTGGTAGAGGGACGTGACATGTGCCACTGCCTGTTCCAATGTCTCCCTCTTTCCCCCCCTCCCTGAGGCTGGTGCTCCTTTATATAGTAAGTTCTGGGTTGGACAACCTGGACCACTGCCTGCCCCCACGTGTCTTGCAGCTGCCACCAGGTGCTGAGAGCCCCAGAGGGGCTCATGAGTTTCTGCACCTGAGGTTTTTGGGCCCTAGGCAGTGCCTGTGGTGCCAGCCACTTGCCCTCTTCTCGGGTTGGGCCCCGGGCCCATGTAGAGCCAAGCTTCTGGCTCTCACTCCAGCCAAGGGAATGGGTCCATGGAGAGCGTGCTGTCTGCCAGCTGCCCGTCCCACCCCGGAAGCAGGGGTGCAGAGGAGTGCACTACTAGCCCTGCTCTTCTTCAGGTCCAATCAGGAGTATGCCACCTGTGGAACACTCCAGAGGTCATCACCCCAATAAGTATGGGGCTCTGTTGGGTCCTTGCTAGAGTGGCCTTGTCCCAAGAACATAAGGGAGAGTTTCCTGTAGGAGGGAGTAAGCTAATATATTGCCTTTCTCTCTCCCCAGCCACCAAATCCTAACATTTGTGATACTAGGACTCAACTGAAGGTGAGTCATGGAAATGTTCAAAGGCTGAACAAGGGAATTTCTGGGATATGTGGGAAGAGTATACATGGGGATTCCTGTCACCAAAAAATTCAATGGCAAAATTATTGCGATTATTAAATAGGAAAACATTACCTAAGCATGGAAATGAAAAGAATCACACCGAGTTGCCAAGAAAATACCATATTTTTCAGCCAAGAAAATACGATATTTTTCTCACATACACAACATGCCCTGGAATAAGATATACAATTTGTTTTCTGAAAAGCAGAATGAAGGGAAAATTCTACCCCATCCCTTGCTGATACTAAGCCTGGATAAAGAAGGAAGGTTAGTGTAAGGAAGGGCATCTAGCTGTAAAAACCTTTTCCAAATCATCATGATGTGGATCCAAGGAACAAACCAAGCCAGGGTGTACCCCATAGGTGACATGCAGGATTAACACCCAGATTCTATGGGAAATGGGTAAGGACTACCACACCAAGAATGGGTGCAGGCAAAGAAGCTAGTCCAAAGAAAAGATTCGAGAGTTGTGATATTTAGTGTGGGGAGTTTGACCAGTAGAAGTGAAGAAGTGGTAGACTTTTGGAAAGAAGGAAAGTACGTATTGTATATGTGCAGAAAACAAAGTAGAAAGGAAATAAAGCAAGAGAGATTGGAGGATTTAAACTCCTACAGAGGTGGAGACAGAAGAAGAAATGGAGTCAGGCTTATCCTGTGCAAAGAACTGAAGAACAAAGTTGCAGAAGTTGAAAGGTATAACAGGGTCATGAGATTGAAAGTGGACACTGGCAGCCAACTGATAAGCCCCACAAGTAGGCAATTCAGTACAGGAGAAGGAGAACTTTTGGGAAAAGGTGAAAGAAGTGATGCAAAGGGTGCCAGATAGTGAAGTAGTCAAGATAGGGAGAGACCTCAGTGGACATGCTGGGTGAAGTAGAGATGCCTACAAGAGGATCCATGGGGGACATAGATTTGGAGATCTCAATCCTGAGGAGAAAAGAATAGTAGATTTTGTGGTATCTTATGATCTCACAATTTCAAATACATCATTCCGGAAACAAGAAGAAGATCTGACCATACAAAAAACTGGAGGTAGAGATGCTCCAGTAGATTATTTGCTCATATGAGGAAATGAGATTGAAAAGAGGTGAAAGACTGTAAGGTGATCCCAGGAAAGGAAGTTACCTTGCAATATAGAATGGTAGACATGGACACAAGGGTGAAAGGAGTAAGGCATACTAAATATCAAGGAGTTCATAAAATTAAGTGGTGAAAGCTGAAGCAGGGCAATGAAAGATGAGAGGCCTCCAGAGCAAGTGTTAAAAGAGACACAGGTTGAAGAAATAGAGACCCTGACAGTTGGTGGTAAGATCAGAAAACAGGAAAAGAAATCTGCAGTGTCATCTGGAAAGATGCCCATCAGGAAGGAAACGTAGTGGTGGAATGAGGAGGTCCAGGAAGCAGTAAAAGAGAAAAGGGTGAAATGTGAGAAATGGAAAGATACAGGGGACCCTTTGGATTTTGAAGCATACAAACTGGAGAGGAAGAGGGCACAGAGGACAACTGCTAAGGCCAAAAACACTGCAATGGATGATTTGTACCAAAGGCTAAAAACAAAAGAGGGACACAAGGAAGTGTACATAATTGCTAAAAGAAGAGAGAGATTAACAAAGGATGCAGTGCATGTGAGAATGATCAAAGATGAACCTTGGAGACTTGATGAATGAAGAAAAGATTAAGAATAGGTAGAAAAACTATTCTGAAAATCCGAAAAACAAAAGGAACCCAAGAAGGTTGCAAGCAAGTGCCACAGAAAACCAAGCCATGGTGACTGACAGAATGAAAGTGAAAAGAGCATTGAACAAAATGAAGAATGGGAAAGCAACAGGACCCGATGATGTAGCAGTGGGAGTTTGGACAGTCTTGAGGGAAGAAGGAATCAATATACTGTGGAAGCTGTTTGAAGTGATATTTCCAACGGAGAAGATGCCAAATGAATGGAGAAGGAGTGTGTTGGTACCAATATTCAAGGATGTGATGTCTAGGATTGTGACAGCTTTCAGGGAGTCAAATTGATGTCTCACATCTTGAAAGCATGGGAAAGAGTGGTAGAGAATTGGTTAAAGACTGAGGTGATCATTGGAGAAGGCCAGTATGGATTTGGTTTTTGCCATAAACCAGATGAAGGTTGTAAAGATATCCATGTTGTTTTTATTGACCTGGAGAAAACATACAATCATGTACCAGGGAGGAAATATGGGAGTGCCAGAGAGTTAAGGAAGTGCTGGAGAAATGTGTCAGAACCATCAACGACATATATGGAAATGTACAACGAAAAGGGAAGAGCAGTTCAGGAGACAAAGAGTTTTGAGGTGAAGGTGGATGTATACCAAGGGTCAGCTTTGAGTCCATTCCTGTTTGCAGTCATGATGGATGTATTTACTGAACAAGCAAGGAGACCACCCTTAAATTTGATGTTTGCAGACAATGTGGTCATTTGCGCTGAGAGTCTAGAGGAAGTTCAAGCTGGATTTGACCAATGGAGAAAAGTGCTAGAGGGAAAAGGAATGAAGATTAATCGATCCAAAATGGAATATATGCACTGTGATTTCTCTGAGGTACCTGATGTTGTCAATGTGATAATTGATGAGAAACATGTTCAAAGAATTGACAAGTTCCAGTATCTGGGGTCAACTGTTCAGCAGAATGCAGTTAGATGAAGAGCTGAACCATCAAATAATAGCAGAATGGATGAACTGGAAATTGGCGGCACGAATATTTTGCAACAGGAGAGTATCAGTAAAACTGAAGGGGAAAGTCAAGACATTTGCATTCGGTGCTATTGTATGGAGTGGAGACACAGCCCCTGAAGAAAACTCAAGGAGACTGAACATGATAGAGATGACAATGCTCCAATAGATGTGTGGAGTGATAAAGATGGATAAAGAGGCATACTTACATCAGAGGAGCAGTGAAGATAGTAGAGGCATCTAAGACAGTATGAGAGAGAAGACTGGCATGGTATGGGCATGTTCAAAGGAGTCTGGAAGAATATGTGGGAACAGGAGTTACCAGAACAGCACTACCAGGAAGAAGGGGAAGAGGAAGACTGAAGAGAGACAGCAGAAGGGACTTGAGAGAAGAGGAGTTGGAAGAAGATATGTATGATAGAAGCTAGTGGAGAGCCAGGATCTTCAACGACAACTGTTTAGGCAAAACAAGCAATGGCAGAAGAGGAAAAAGAATGAAGGGGAAATAAAGATCTTTCCTTCTACAACTGAGTAGCAGCAACTATAGAGCTGGGCCAGCTTGTTGTTCTGCTCCTTATGTATCAGTGCAAGCTTTACTTTTGCTTTTGCCTTGTCAGCAGAAACTGCTCTTACAGTATTTCTCACACAATATGCACACCCCAGTTTCCACTAGCTGATTTTTTTCTGGAAATATGTGCATCTTGCATGCAAGAAAACAAGGCAATGGATGAACAACTTAGTGATGTCACGTGACTACATTAAGGTTTCATCATTTTCTTCCTGTGATTTTAATTTCTTGGAAACATCAGAGATAAGAGCCAAGTCCCAAGGTGCCAGGGGGAACTAAACCATGGCTCCCACCCTGCGAGGAAGCTCTAGGTGGGCTTTGCATTAGCATACAGGCAGAACTACGGCCAAGGGAGGCCCCTGTGCCACAAAGCACACAAGGGAGCTGGCTGCCCCTTCCCCGCGAGGCCAGTCTGTGGCCAGCAGGGCCAGGCTCCAGGCTGGTGGCCCCTGATGCCTTCAGGCGAGTCCCAAGCCTCTGGAAGCTGCTTAGGTGCGAGGCGATGAGGTGTGGGGAGACAAGCACAGAAGGGCAGGCCCAGCCTTGCCCCGCCGGGCCAGGCCGGGCCGCTCTGCCCACAGGAGGCGAAACCGGCAGGCAGCACCAAGCGGGGCGCAGGCCCCAGATACGCCGCTCCCCGAAGCCTGTTGCCAAGTCCCCTCGTCTCGCTGCCGCTGGGCTGCTGAAAGCAGCGCCGCGCCGCGCATGGGGTGGGCCGCGGCCTCCCGCCGCTACTGGGCAGGCGCAGCCCTTGCGCACATGCCCGCCGGGGCCGCATCCGGCGCTCGGGCCGAGCCTGGTGCTGAGGCCGGGGCGGGGCCGGGCGGGCGGCGCGAGCCGTGCCCCAGTTTGCGTCCAATCAGCGCGCGCGGTGTGAGCCCCGCGCCGGGCAGCGATGCGTAAACAACCCGGGAAACTCCTCCGCGTCGCCCGCCCCCGGCCCGGCTCGCTCGCCTCGGTGTTGCACCGCCCGCCCGCTGCCGGCAGCAGGTAAGCGGAGGAGGGGGGTTCAAGTGTCACAAGTCGGCGGGGCCGGCGCCGCGCAGGAACTTTCTCGCGGTTCCCGCCGCCGCCGGGAGGGAGCATGGGCCGCGCAGCAGTGGGGGCTTCCCTCGCCGGGCGCTCGGTGTTACATAAGCCGCGAGGGGCGGGCGTGCTCGGCCTGGGGACGTGCGGTCCCTGCTGGGCCCGTCCACCTGCCGCGGGGCGGGGCCGGGGCGGGGGTTGTCCCTTCCCGCCTTGCTGCTTCTGCCGGAGCCGGGAAGAGAAAAGTTGGAGAACTTGGGATTGAGTCCCGGGGGCGGTGCGTGAATCACCCGCCCCGCGCCGGAGCCTGGCGGTGAATCATCCATCCCTGGCGCAAACAGCCGCGTGCCGCGCCGGGGGGAGTGGAGCTTTGTTGTTGTGGCCGCGGCGGCGCCCGCGCGACCCCGCTGGGCTTCCCGGAGCCGTGACGGGGCTGCTGCGCGCGGAAAGTTTTGCGAGGCTTGGCTGTTTATATTCCTGGCGCGGTCGGAAGGGACAGGGCTGAGCGGGAATCCCCCTCGCCTTCGTGAGCGGACCCTGCGGCTTTCTTCCTCCGGTGAGACCCGGGAGGATGAGAAGGCCTTGCTATCTGGGGTGCATCGCTATAAATCTGAGCAGGAAAACAATGAAAATGCCGTATTTACCTAAATCTAACCCGACGCTGGATTTACAACCCCCTCTCCCCCCCATAATAGAGTCTATACGTGGAAAATTACTATTATCATCAATTTGTCTCAAATTTGACCCTTTCTCTAATGTGGCAGGGCAGCCAGCGGTGTGTTTGGGGGGGGGGAGGGGCAAGTGCAAGTAGCCTGACCCTGGCCTCCTGGCCTCTACCACTTGCTCTTCCCTGGTGTCTGCCTCCATTCCCCACTCCTCCCTCAGCCATTTGCTCCCCCACTGCCTGGTGCTTCTGCACAGAGACCACCATAGAGGGTGTGGGGCCTGAGGCAAATCAGCCTATGCAGGGCCCAGACATGGGGGAAGGCAGGGGCTGCAAGGGCCTGGATGTGGACGGGGGTGGAAGGGTGGCAAGCAGCTGGGTGTGAAGCCGGCCTGGCTCCTTGGGCCCCTCCAAAACATGGGGCCTGGGCCGCTTGCCCTGATTTGTCCCCACCTCTCCACCAGGGACAGCCCTGCCTCTGCAACAGGTCCTGTGTTGCCCTATATCTCCCTGGGTTTAATCTGTTCTTGGTAAACCAGAATAAGTTCTCTCAGAGTAAAATTTAATATGCCTTTTATAACCCTGTGTGTTGGGATACCACTTGATAAATGTGCTACAGCTGTACCCTTATAATGATAAGCTAATGCCTGATCCTGCTCCTCTTGATAATCACTCCCTGCAGTGGGAGGAGGGCTGGACTTGGAACTTCTCAACTTCTCTTTGGAATCCCACTTGCATCCTTTTCAGTCTTTTCCCTGACATGCCCATCTCCTGCATGGGGAATGTAAAATAACATTAATATCACATATTTCTCTACAGCAGTTCGATACAGTACGCAGGCACCTGCAATCCAAGAGCACATGTGCAGTGGGGCTGTTTCATAGGTTCACTTTAAAGCTGCTTTCTCCCTTGGCCAGACCTTTTTTATCTCTAGTGGTATGACCTTTATGATTGTAGCTGTTCTCCAGATAGAAGTAAGGGAAGAAAAAATGTTCTACCAACAATACTGTCGAGTAACTTGTGCATTAGTGTTGGGGACAAATGTCATGTCTTCATTTTTGTTGAATGCAGGGGTACTTCATAAATAACAGTTCTGTAACTACTGACAAATTGCAGCTGTTAAATGCAAAAAGATTAGTTTAATTTAGTGTTTGCCTTGAAAATTTCAACACCTGAAAATTAGGAAGTTCAGAAGATAGCAAAGTTGGGCTGCAGTCACAGGATACTGTATGAAGTAAGAGTTATACTTCTAAACAAATTAATCAAAACTAGGTGTGCAGCATGGCTCAGTTAACAGAACTGGAAGCTCTAATTTATAATACCTTTTTGTGCTTAAATAATTGACCTTAGTATAGCTTGAATGTCTTTTTGAAGAAAATGTAATGAAAAAAGTAAAACAAAATAAGGTGAAAAGAGAGAAGCTCACATTCGATGATGCCATGTACAGTATTACCCAGAAGTAGAACTGAGCTTAAATCAGTCAGGAAAATGGCAGAGTAGCAGTGTAAATGAGCTCCTCAGGTGCTCTTTCTACTCTGGTCCTTTGTGCTGTTTTGATACCATGAGTTTCAAAGTAAAATTGAAACATCCCAAGTTTCACTTTGCAGCCTGGAGATCATACAGAATAAAGTGAAGTGAAATGGATAGGTTTCAAGTAGTTCCAGCATACCACCCTCAGGATTGCTAGGCAGATTACTGTGTGATACCCAGCAGGACCCGAAGAACAATGGGATGTGAGAGAGAGTAGATATAAGTGAAGTGTCAAATAAACTTTGAATCCTGCTCCTTTTTGTTGTCTTATAGTGGGTGGGGTGTGTAGGCATAGTCTTCTATGTGATTATATACACCTAGATATACCATACCTTAAAAAAATCAAACATGCTTCTTAAAGAAAGTCTGTGAATAAAATGTGAAGTATGAAATGAGGTAGGTATTATCTTGCTTATGAGTTATCAGATGTTGCTACCTGCTTTGCAGATCCTGTGACATGCAAGATAGATAGCAGCAGCACTTCTGTGTAATTGTCTTCCAGCCACTTAAAACTGGATGTGAGCAATCAGTCTCCCAGCCAAAAAAATAATGAAAAGCTCTCCTCGCTACACTTCCTGGTTAAAGACCTGAGCTGGAGGCATGCAGTGGTTCAAAGCAGACTTCAGGGCACTGTTCTAGGAAACAGTGCTACCAGAGGCAAAACCAGGAAAAGATCATCGGTCAACTTCTCCACAGACAACTCCACACAACTCACGTTAGTTTGATTGTCCATCTGCAGACTCCTTGAATGGAGATGCTTCTTGTAGTTCTTGCATGTTGGTGATGATTAATTATATGTCTTACTAGCCACACATTTCAAACTACAGTGGGGCCAGAAAAGACCCTTCCTTTTAGCACTGCTCACTTCATCTTCCCTGTTAATGTCTGATCTAATATGCTTCAAAATTTTGGCCATTTTCCATGATGGTATATTCCAGTGATGCAGTACTTTTCCCTTACAGTGTTTCAGTGGATTTAGCATTGTGGAGAAAGCCAACTTGGTAGCCATTGATACTAAAACCTTTGATCAACAGAATGGGGGCAGTACAGGGAACAGCCTCAGTCATACCCTGGCAAAACTGCCTTTGAGGGGGAAAGTTGGTTTCGTGTTTCGTATTTGTCTTCATGATAATTTACTATTCGTCCTCTCCCTGAGAACTACTCAAAAGGGAGCCAGTTGTGGTGGGATATATATATTTATACTTGTTTGTTAGTTACTTAACTATTCTTACATACATTTGTTACAAATAGAGATGCATGCAAATCGCAGAGCCCTAGGGCCAAATTTTGCAGGCAGATTGTGGCCACCCTCCTCACGAAGGGCTGGGGTAGCTGGCAGACGCATGGGCTTCCCCTGCCCCCTGGCTCCGCTTCCCACGAGGCCCTGGCCTGCATGGAGGGACGGAGAAATCGGCTTATGTGGGCTTGGGGACGTGCTGTTGCTGCTTCCTGGCCAGACTACACTGTCTTGCCTCAGCTGAGTTCCACTCTCCTCGGCACTGTCCCCCACCCTCCACAGCACATGCTTATCATGGGATAGGCCCAGCTGGCCTGGCTGGCTGTGGCTGCCAAGAGGGGAAAAAATAAGGGCCGGGCCTGTCCCTTTCTGCCTGGGCTGAGAGGCTGCATGAGGACAGCCCTCACTCAATCAGTAGCCAGGGGCCGAGGTAGCAGCCATCTTGGCCTGAGTTTGCATTTTCTGCAAAAATCATGAAAATGTGATTTCAGTACATCCCTACAAATAAAACAGTGAATAGCTCTTATGTAGTAGCAGTTTATGCTCACTACTAATTTGTGTAGTATTTGATCTGCTAGCCTAAATGTGAAGTACCTCAGAGCATGTTAATTTTGAATTCATCCAGTCCCTAGGAACTTTACTGATAATTGGCCTGATTACTCACGTGATTGGACGTTGGACATCAAAGACGTTGATCCTGGTTCTGTTGTCACCTGAGGCTGAATAATTCTCTTCCTTCTTAATATCTCTACCTTAAATGTATTTGTAGACTTAAAGAGCTTTTATTAATCAAAGGAATATGGGGCTGGAAAAAAGTTGGTGCGCTGCCATTGTATGGTGCGTTAAATTCCCCAGTAATAATTTGGCATGCTATGCTTTGCACAGCACTGGGTTCAGCCATCTTAACTTTATCCCAGGTACATACTTGAGTTGGGCACCCTGGTGTAAAAGGTGGCAAACCTACCCACACCAGATCGGACATCTGTCATATCACGGCCTTATATACACAGCCCTTCTTCCAACATATGGCACACAATAGTTAGTCTGAAAATATAAAATCCCCTGGAAAACTGAAGTTAGGGGATACTTGCTGCTTAGAAGGTTGAGAAACGCTGGACTAGATGACTTCCTGAGGTCCCTACCAACTCTAACTTTCTATGATTGTGAGCTACAAATAGAATCGAATCAAATTGTTAATCTTAAACGCAATGAAAATAGGGGAAACCAACAGGTTATCACAAGCTCTTGAAGATGTTTTTGAGTACTACAGTATATTCCATGAAAATGACATCTCCATGTTTATAATTCTAGGTTTTCTCCTTTTCTAGCCAAGTGAGAATTATTTTAATAGACTTTCTTGGTGGACTGACTTCTTGTCATATTAGCTAGCTGGATGTAGAGCCAGCTCTTGCATTTCTTTGTGCTGCATAAGATGTACAGTATTTTGAATCAGGTGGTTATCTCCATGATAGTGAACTGGAGGCCTTTAGTTCCTTCCCACAAATTCCTAGTGGCAGCTTAATTGAAAATTTGCATTGATTGACACCCTGCAACTTTATTGATGTCAGAGGTTATAGGGTGGTTCAATGAAGAATTTGGCTTTTAAAATGTCAATACTGTTCACTCAGTCAGTTGGGTGTTTCTTGTACCCAGTTAGTTTTGTACCATGTGCTTTAAGTAGCAGTGTTAGTATTGAAAGCCATTTTCTTCATTCAGCCATTTGGTTTTCATGAACGTTTTTCAGGATAAACTTAGACTGAAAGAATTTGGAATGTTCTTCTTTCAGGCTGCTATGCTTTTTGCCCAAAGTACAATGATAACGTTCCCTATGGCCCTTTAAAGACAACCAGGAGAATTCAGAGTCTACATCTACATGAACACAGCTGCCCTGAAGCAGGAAGTCTTGAGAGAAGCCTGGGGGTAACTGTCTTTTTGCTACCGTTGTCCCCAAAAGAAATAACTTGTCCCAGAAAGAAACTGTTCTGGATTGGAACAGGTTCTGGAGGGTAAAGTTTTCTTTACCTTTTTCAAAAGACTTACCTTTTTCAAAGGGTTGCATCATGTGGCCACAACTTTTTTTTTTTTCTTTCTTTTTAACCACAGGACAGTTGGGGTTTTCCCATGCTATGGAACAACTGAGGGTCATAATTTCATAGTTTGTAGGGTTGGAAGGGACCTGAGCAGATCATCAAGTCTGACCCCCTGCCATGGCAGGAAAGAGT
>NW_017728951.1:31636622-31655940 GCF_001723895.1 Crocodylus porosus | reverse complement strand
CATGTTCATCTTGGCATCAATGATGACTCCAAGATCCTTTTCTGCCTCTGCACTGACGAGAAGGGAGTTCCCCAGCCTGTAGGTATGCCGCTGGTTCTTCCTCCCCAGGTGCAGCACTTGTCAGTGTTGAATCCCATCCTGTTGTCCTCTGCTCACTCCTGTAACCTGTCTAGGTCTGATTGCAGCCTATTCCTCCCTTCTAGCGTACCCACATCCCCCCACATCTTAGTGTCATCAGCAAATTTGAACAGGGTGCTTTTTACTCCCTTGTCCAAGTCACTGATGATGTTGAACAGTGCAGGCATGAGGACCGAGGCTAGTGGAACTCCGCTGCTCACATCCCTCCAAGTCAAAAACGACCCATCCACCACCACTCTGGGTGCGGCCCTCCAGCCAGTTGGCGACCCATTTGACTGTGTAGGCCTCGACACCACAGCCCCCTAGTTTCTTAATGAGTGAGGTGAGAGACAGTGTCGAAGGCGTTCTGAAATTCCAGGAAGACTATGTCCACTGCTACCCCTGCATCTAAGGATTTAGTAACCTGATTGTAGAAGGTCACCAGGTTGGTCTGACAGGACCTGCCTCTAATGAACCCCTGTTGCCCCTAAGCATAATCTCCCCTGCTGGCTACTTGTGGACATGCACCAGAATAATTCTCTCAAAAAGCTTGTCCAGGATTGAGGTAAGACTAACTGGCCTATAATTTCCTGGGTCGTCCTTCCTCCCCTTTTTGAAGATGGGAACCACATTGGCCCTTTTCCAGTCCTCTGGCACCACACCAGAGCACCATTCGTGCTTGTAAAGCCGTGCCAGGGGTCCCACAATGACCTCAGCCAATTCCTTCAGTACTCTGGGGTGGAGATCATCCAGACCAACTGATTTGAATAGATCCAGTCCCTCCAGAAGTTCCCTAACTAGTTCCTCACTAACCCTTGGCCTAGGTGCGCCTCCCCTGGGGTTTGAGGGGGGCCCAGAGGGTGATGGCTGTTCCAGTCCCTGCTCAGGAAAATGGAGGCAAAGAAATTGTTAAATATGTAAACTTTGTTGTCTGATGTGATGACCAAATTTCCTAGTGTGTCTTGCAGGGGTCCCACGTTACCTGGAACCTTCTTTTTGCCCCTTATGTATTTGAAAAAGGACTTCTTGTTTTCCTTGATCCGGGAAGCTAGTCCCAGTTCCATCTCCGCCTTGGCCTTCCTGACTGCCTCCCTGCATCCCCAGGCAACCCCAGGCAGTATAATCCTCCCTGGTGATGGCCCCTCCCTTCCATTGGGTGTGCGCCTTCATTTTAGATAAGAGACATTCCCGAATGCTTTTGGTGAGCCATGGGTGCTTTTGTGCCCTCCTGCCCCCTTTGATCCATGTCATGGGCAGTGGTAGTGCTGAGAGGGGACTATGGGGGGGAGGCTGCAGCCACCCCAAAATTCACCATAGCCCTCCAACCAGCATTCCCTGTAAGCTGTGTGGTGTGCGTGGTAGTGCAGCATGAGCACACCAGTGCGGCCACGCACACCACACAGCTTAGACAGAATGCTGCCCTCAACCCCGCCTCCCAGCACCACTGCGGCCTGCCCCGAGTGCAGCCTGGCCCAGCCCCTGCCAGGAAGAGCCCCAACCTGCCCCACCTCACCCAGATCTGGGAGCACATGCCCCTCCCCCATGTCCTCCTGGGGTGCATGCAGTGACAGGAGCCCTCTCTGCTTCCCCCCTCCCCCACCATGCCCCTGGGATGAGAGACGGCTTCATCCATCATCACCGGGGCCCTCAATCTGCACCCCTCCCCTTACACCACAACAGGCTTACCAGCTAGATGCAGCTCTTCAAGCTGCTGGGCTGTGTTCCTCACCACTTACGTGTTGCGCTGCGGCTGCACTCAGGCACAATTTATCAGCCACATTATCAGCCACATAAGGCAAAAAGAGCTGATTTCCAATATAGTCAGTTTTCTTTATATCGGTGCAGATCCAATATTGGACTGATGTATCAGTGCACCTGTACATTAAGTGGTTTGTGACAGTATCCGGAGTGATAACAAACAGGGTGGGGTTTGTTTTTTAACATTATTTTGTTTGGAAGTTACCTGCTGCTGATGAAGGTTGCGATAACAGGTGGAGTACGATATAAAGAAGAGTGATATTATTTAGGTCTGACTATAATAAGTTATCACCAAGTTAAATCAGTGAAAACCAAGGTTTCATAAATAAACTTTTGAACATGAATAGTTAAGTGATTAAAACATAATAATAAAAAAAAGGTGATGTAGCATATGATAAGATCTTAATTTCCTGAATCTGAAGATATAGGTAGAAAAAGAAAAGACTGGAAATTCAACAGAAAATTGGCCCTTTTACTTTCTAGATATTTTTTTTTACTTTTCATTTATAAATATATTTGTGGCATGGTGTTATCCATTTTAAATTTATTTTAATTTTGCTTCAGAAGTTTTGTTTTATTAGCTTCCCTATCACAAGAGTTCCAGGCCTTTCAGATAACCAAGAAACTACTATCACTTTAATGACAGAATGTGAAATACAAACTTTTAGCAATATGGAAGTTGGAAGTAGTAGGTCTGATCTTTAAAATGACTCCAGTATTAGCTTATGTTTTAATATCGTTCATAATAAAGCATATGAAGATTAGTAGAATTTTCCCATCACATATTCTGAGTTTAGAATTCAGGTCTAGTTAACTGTTGATCACATCTGACAGCCAGATGAAGGTTTTGTTTTTTTTATTTATAATCCAGTGAGTATAGTAGTGATCTTTAGGATGAGTAGCTGATCTATTTGAAATAAGATTTGTATGAAGTTCTAAGCGACTTTTACAGAAACATATCAAAATAACATTCAGGCTCTTGTATAATCCCATAATGAAAACATGTTTTTTTTCCTTTAAATTTTGGTTATCTAACTAGCATGAGTTTACAGTTGAATATAATTAAATGTTTTTTTGTGTTCATGATTTTATGGAATTTTATTTTCTTTACAATAATTTTTATATAAGCAGTGATGTGTAGTTACAAAGGCAATAGATACTTATAGGATAATTTTTATTATATAGAAACTTTTATGATAGGATATTATAGATATTTGTTAGTCAATGCTGTATTTAGAACTTCCCTTCCTAAGAATTAGTTCTACTGGATTATGTGATCAGACTGATCATTTTAATTATCATGAAATAAAAAGGTAAAATGAAAAAAAAAAAAAATAAAGTGAATTTTCTCTTCCCTTCATGACCTTGCACAGGTTTATGCTCAAGTTTTGCACAAGGCTGGGCTCTCAGTGATAGTTAGATGCATGCAGATACATATCAAATAACAGGCTGTGGCAAGAATTTGCACCCTTCATTGGGGCACATTTAATGTGCACCTGCACCTGATGAATGAACTTTTGCGTACACATGTCTGAAAATTGAACCATAATTTGTATTTGTTACTAGATTGAACAACATCCAAAATTACCATCAACTCTGAAAGAGCTTTTTTACTGAATTCAGAGAGGCTGTATTTTATCAAATCCTTATTGGTTTTGAGTGTTTCTATAACATCTAGCTTTACTCCTTTTTCATAGAAAAAGGCTTCTTCAGACTGATGGAGTTTTCATACTGAATCAGTACTAGTGAGAAATCCTGAATTTGCTGTTACTGTTTTTTACTTTGCGAAACAAGTGTTTAAATGTGTGAGATGCATGTTAGGACAAATAATTAATATATGTTATAGCTTGAATGACTTGTCACTCCTGGATGCTTGCTGGATTTGTTTCTTGAAAGTAAACCCAGCTTTCCTAAAGTTTCTTGAAAGCTGTATGCTCTCAGATAGCCACCAAACCTATGGCCCCTCCGCCATATTATGTGATGGTAGTACAGGGACACTGCAAAATTATTTCTGAACACACACTCTTAGTTTGGAGTTCCCTATGGTCTAGTGGTAGAATCCTTGTCTGCCCCACATGAGACCTGAGTCAATTCCCAGATGCTTATACAATTATAGTCAGGGAGGTACCAAACAGCTGGACTCAGTCTGGCCTTTTGATTTGGTCTCAATGATCCAAAGTGGGGATGGAAGGCCTGGGCAGCCTCCACTCCTCCTTTGCATTCCTGCCTATGCATATGATCATGCATACACCATGATCCAGAAGGATTGATGGTTGCTAAACCAACCATCTACTTTACTTTTACTTGCACAGGGAGCCCAAAAGACGCACAAATTTATAAAAATTATTAAAGTCCTTAGGGTTTTTGTCAGTCCTTTCAGGGTCCTCTGTCCTTTTTGCACCCTCTTCCTGCTTAGCCCTTAGATTCTGGTCAGAATTATTTCACTTCCCCTACGATACATAAGATTCCCATAGCAGTTGAAAGGTTCCTCCCCTCAAAGAGTACATCCTTTTTTAATAGCAGTTCCTAACACTTTCTTACCATCCATATTCTGGGGAAACAGAACATAGTGTTAAAGCATATATGATGCTTAGAGAGAGCCACATAAATCACAATATCTAAATGATGCCTGCAGCAATAGATGTAACTATATATCCACTTAACAAGATGATTTGAACTTGTATTTTAATGTTCAGTTACAATAGATTCTTTTAAATGTACACTAAATAAATGTACAATGTTCTCTTAATTGAACAAATAACTAATTATTGTAGCTTTGCTTATTAGAATAATCTTTTGGCATTTAACAAGTCTTTTATCCCTTGTTTAAAGCGTCATTAAAAACAATACTACAAAAAGATTTCTGTCTTGTAAGTCTTGTAACTACCAGAATCTATCTTGAGCTTCCATTGTAGGTTAAGACAGGAATCAGTCTTGTACTATATTGTAAACCATCAATTTTTAATGTTTCCTCAAAGATGAGATAACCCAAAGATTTCTATATTCATACTTTTCCCCCCCAAATTGGTGAATTGTAGATTGGATTTGTGAGGCTTGAACTGAAAATTAAAAAAAACAAAACAATCAAGAATCAGCAAAAGTACCAATCTGTGGGACCAAGTCCTCAGATAATGTAAATTGGTATAAATTCCATTGTCTTCACATGACCAGGTCAGGATTTGGCCCTGTGTGTGACCCTAGATTAGTGACTCCAAAAGGGTTTGCTGTGCCATAAGTGGCAGAAATGTACCCTGAGATCCCACTATGTGAAGAAGTAAATACTAGGGCTGTGTGAAACAGCACCCTTTCGTTTTGAATTCCTTTTCACCATTTTGAAGGGACAGTGTTTTGTTTAGCTTCATTTTGAAACACTCTTCCATTTCATTTCATCAAAACTGTTTTGCTGTTTCAACATTTCACCCATAGGCTATAACGGGGAATCACGAAAATGCCTGTGACTCTGTTATTTCTTGCCTGATTCGAATGGAGACACCAGGGAGGTTAGCCCCTGCTGAGGCCACAAAGCCTGTCAAGTTTCAAGGAAGTGCAGGGGTTTCTGGTAAACTGCACCTCAGGCTGCTGACGAGCAAAACTCTCGACACGTGTGTGTTAAGGCGCACCCTCACTGTTACTGGGACCTCTACATGACACAGTACTGTGCCCCAATAAAGTCTCCTCCTCCCCTACAGCCTCAGTCCAGTCCACCACTTTAAATAATAACAGCTAAGTAAGCAGCACAGTAGCATCAGCAGCATCCCAGGCAGCCAAACTGTGACAGAGCCTCTCTTTCCCTTCTTGCAGGACTTGCTTCTTCAGCAGCTGCTAGAGAACTCTCCCTGCCAGCCCCAGCCCTGGGCCTTAGATGTGCCCAGGGCCCTGCCTCCTTCCGGTCAGCTGACTGGGGACAGGTGCTAGGGGTGTAGGTTGTGGCTGTGTTAGTCTAAGGACATGGCACTGGCAGACAAGATTCTTTGGGTCAATCTGCTATCTTTTAGTAGACTGGGTTGGGCAAAATGTGGCCCACAGGCTGGATGTGGCCCGCCAGGCCATTCTATCCGGCCCACAGGGCCCCTAAAAAAATTTAGAAAATTTAATATTCTAATTAATTTTAGATTTAAATTTAAAAACTTAATAAAATTAAAATGTCATGCAGCCCTCGATGGCTTACCAAAACTTAGTAAGTGGCCCTCTGCCCAAAAAAATTGCCTGCCCCTGTAGTAGACCAACTGAATGGTTGGAGAAATATCTTAGCAAGCTTTTGGGTCGAAAAACCCTTTCAGACTGAGGAAGCACCTGCAGTTGGTGTGGGGGGAGGGGTTGGCATGTGTGCTCTTCCTGGGTGGAAGGAATAGTAAAGAAGCCAGAGGCTGGCATGCAATGCAGGCAAGAAAGCTAGTCAGTGGAAATGAAAATGGAGGCTTTGGGGGTCAGGGACAGACTGGGGTGGGGGAAGGGGCATATTGCAGGTAAAAGTGGAGAGGTACCTGGGGAGTCAGATGTCTGGCAGGTTGTAGTGTGTCAGAATTCCAGTGCCTATATTGAGTCCATGAGTTTCTGTACCTAGGAGGTTGATGAAGTACAGTTCATGGGCTTGTGAAAAGTAGTTTGTAAATTCAGACAAGCACTGAATCTCCCTACCGTCATCACCAGAAGCCAACTTCCTAGCCCAAAACACCAAATGGATCCAGACCATGCCATGACAAGAAATGAAAACCTGCCAACAATATGTCCACTATGAAGATATTTTCACAATACATATGGAAAATACATAGGAGACACCAAGCAACAACTGCGCACCAGAACGATAGATTTTTTGGTGTGTGTCCAAAGACGAGAACACCCAACTACCTGTCTCCGATCTCTCAGGCCTGATCCTCAAAGGGAATTTATAGACCACTTTTCACAGGCAAGCCTATGAACTACATTTCATCAACCTCCTAGGTACAGAAACTCATGGACTTAATAGTTTGTGTGTTTAAAATTTTTTTTTAAAAGATTTTTCCATATATACCATAAAAAAATGTTGCTGGTATATGCTGTTGTTTTTTTTTCCTGCAGGACTTTGTCTTCTAACCTTGTCCTTTATCTTTCCTGTGCTTTGTCTTCCCTCCTCCCTTCTGCTCTTATAAGAATAAGAGTCTTTCTGTAAGAGTTCTTACCAGTTTTTGATATGAAGGATAATTTTTTTTCTTTATTTATTTTCTTTTACATGTCATTCCTTTACAAGCATGAGGATCTGATAAAGGCTCCAGATAGAAGATAAGTTAAGAAATTGGAAGAAACTTCAGTCTACCACAAAGAAAACAGAAGTATCAGGGAGCGGACTCTAGAGTAAAAGTGCTGGTATGAAATTATAAATATTTTTGTTGGAATTTAGGTCAGTATCTAGAAGGAAAAAACCACACCTAATATAGAGCACAGCTTCTTAGCAGTTCTGCTTGGTCTGTGCTGGCCAGGCAGCATGGTTGAAACTTCATACTGGAAGGAACCTTATTTAAAATGACTCTCTTCTTCTGTATATACAGCCAAATGATTCTCAGTCTTTGGAGGTTGTACGGTGCCCTCAGTCCTTATAATGATGTTAGGCCAGTCACACCCCTCTGCCTTCTAGCACGGCCTTTAAAATGCTAATTTTTGGAAAAACTTAAGATGATCCTTTTTTTTTTTTTTCTCAACAATATCACTACAAATGCAAAAATTACTTGAGGTGCATCTTTATATTGCAGTATATCAGTGCATATTCAAGTGTATCCTCTCCATGATATTAAACACAGTTAAAATTACTTATAACTTAAATAGTAGGTAATGTTATAAAAATGATAGGAAATGCAAATTATTGCTTCAGAACAAATGCAACTTACTGAACAGCCAGCCAGTCAGAACTGCAGCATCCAGGATCTTTTGGGGTCTATTGAATTTTGGGCCTTAATTAAAATTATACAAGGAATTGATATAATAACTTCTCCTCTGACTTCTGGATATCAAACCAAAAGGTAATTGAATGATTCACTTAAGACTGAAGAAGATGATGAAATACTGTGAACAGATACAGCTTTAGCTAGTCCAATAGCAGATATCACCTACTGGAGTTCCAGAATCACTTCTTAGCACTGTTTCCTGTGAAGGCATTAATGAAAACTCTCACTAATTTAAGGGACCACAGTTTGGCCAATTACAGTTGTGATGAGAAAATATATAATGCTATTACATATGGATATGAAAGCATCATGAAAAAGGGTATTTCTCCTAAAATCAGTTTTAATAAAATACACTGAAGAAACTACATTCAAAGGGACTTCATGGCCTCTTTTGTTATAGCATTATGTTTTCATTTTGTGACAAATGACTAAATAGAAACAGTTATTAAAGATTCACCAGGCTGAAACAGGATGCTTCCCTTAAAAGTTACACACCTTAGGCAATGGCTTGTTTTCACTAATGTTTGAGGAGGTATGAGGAGTTCTCTGTCTAGGTTAGAGACAAAGGCTTTTTACATGGTTTTTGGATTCTCTCTCTGGTTTTAATCTTTGCAATAAAATAAGGTCCTAATAAAGTAACACTGCAGGCTGGAAGGAGGCCTTGCTTTGTTGTCTGGGACCATACTGAATTTAAATAACAGCTCCTCTATTGTTTACTGACCCAAAACTGAAGTTTATAATCTGACTGTGGCAGAATTCTAGCTACAGCATTTATATCTCCCAAAGTCTGTTAATTGTGCATACAAGACGAACAGCAAGAAAGAGGGGATGGGTATATTATAATAATAATCTAAACAAAATAACAGACGTATTTCTGCTAATGCACAGATTCTTATTCAAACATTGGAGATGCAGTATTTCTAATGTCGTATAACAGAGATTTCCCTTTAGCACACATTTGATTCAACTGTTAACCTAAAAATAATGGGGGGGAAATGTAGTATAGAAGAGACAGAGATGAAAGAGTGACTATAAGGAAGCAGGATTTTTTGCTAGTGTTCACATCCTGCGGACTTTTCTTGCGTTAAGTTGTAAGAAACGTTGATGTACACACTTCTTAAGTATGCAGGGAAGTATGGGAATAACTTTAAAAATCAACCATTATGTTACCAGTATCATTGGTAATCCCTCACAGTAGAGGATGATTGTCTTTCACAATTGCACCAATCTTCAGACCCACAGGTAAGACAAAAGCCAATTGGGGATTGACAAGTTCTATTCAATTGCAACTTGAACATGTGTTTCTGTCCAGGGTGGATAGATCTGGGTTCCTGACTTGGTCCATGACATACTGTTTCTGGCACTCTGCTTTCCTGTCTCCTGTTATGAGGTTTCAAAGTACTGAGATCTTTGCCCCAAACTCTCCTTCCTTTTGGGGTGGTCCTTAGTGATAGTCTCCCATGAGTTGATATAGGTGTTGCACTTTTCAAGGTTGGCCTTAGATGTCCTTGAAGCACTTTCTCTGCCCCTCTCTTGAGTATATGCTGTGACTGACCTGGGAGAATAAAACTTGCTTTGAGAGTCTGCAGTCAGCTATCTGAATGATGTGACCGGCCCAGCAAAGTTGATGTTGAATGATCATCGCCTTGATGATCATCATGTTCTTTTGCAAGAGAACATTACTGTTGGAGTGTTTTGTCTTCCCACTGGATTTGAAAGATCTTCCATAGGTAGTGTTGGTGGTACTTCTCCAGCAACTTGCAGTGTCTCCTGTACATTGTCTACATCTCAGCTCTGTACAGTAAGTTGGGGATCAGGACTGCTTGATAAACTATAAGCTTGGTTTCAGATCTGATGTTGCAGTCTTCAAAACACTCTGGCATTTTCTCAGGCATCCAGAAGCTGAACTTGCATATTTGAGGTGATGTTGGATTTCTTCTTCAATGTCAGCCTTCTCCGAGTGGTGGCTTTTGAGGTATGGGAAATACTCAACATTTTCCAGAGTCTCACGGAGACTGCTCATTAAGATCTTATTGATGGAGGACCTTAGTCTTCTGAATGTTAAGCATCAGTCCTATTTTTCTTGTATGCCTTGGTAAAAATGTCAGTGATTGCCTGAAGGTCTGCTTCCAAGTGAGCACACGCTACAGCATTGGGACTGTACTGGAGCTCAGATTTCCATCTTTGTTTGAATTCTGCTCAACTGACTGTTCCCTCCTGCTGAAGAAATCTTTCCCGAGTCTCCACGTGGCTTCAGATATCATTTTTCTTCAATCTGCTGGGCCACAAAAATCATGAGAACAACACCAGGAACTGTATATGACTTTTATTGACATTTAACCAGAGCCTTCAACTCTTAACTGCGAGGCTCTATGGAAGATCTTATCAAAGTTTGGCTGCCTGGAGAACTTTTATCACCATCCTAAGATTTCTTTATGATCAGATAACTGCCTCCATCATATGCATTAGCTCCACTACAGAGCCCTTTGCCATCTAAACTGGCATCAAGCAGGGCTGCATGATTGCACCAGTTTTGTTTTCCATCTTTCTTAGTCACCAAGATGCTCATCTGTGACCACCTGTCACATGGTATCATCATCGAGTACAGGATGGAGAGCAACCTTTTCAGTCTCTCCTGCCCCCATACCAGAAGGAGAGTTACTTCAGCCTTGATTGCTGAACTTCAGTGCACTGATGATTGTGCTGTCGTTGCACATACTGAGGAGGACCTATAAAAGGCCCTTAACCTCTTCTGTCAAGCATACCAGTGCCTGGGACTGACTCAACATCAGAAAAACAAAGGTGCTTCACCAGCCTGCTCTAGGCCAGTCAGCCTCCCTGGCAAAGGTCCTCGTTGATGGACAGGAGCTAGAAAATGTTGAACATTTTACGTACCTCAGCAGCCACCTCTCAAAAAGGGCCAACGGCAGCGAGAAGATCCAGTATAGCAGGGGTTGTCAACCAGGAATACACGTACCCACAAGAGTACTTGAGAAGGCGCTAGCGGGTACGTGTGAGCAGGTGGGCGGGCAGGAACGGAGTGCTGCCACCTAGCACCTGGAGCTGCCAGGAGCAGGGCCAGGGTAGGGGCAGATTTCAGCAGGGATTCTGTCTGCTTCAGATGCTTTATCACTCTTCATCTGCTTGATGGCTTTCCTTACCTTGTCAAGGGTTGGAGGGATTTGGAGATTCTCTGACTGGGTGGTGCAGGATGGAACTGAGAACACTCGTCCTCAACATAATCTCAATTGAGGTCTTCAAAATGCTCCTTCCAGCAGGCATTGGTGGCTCCCCTTTCCTTGATGAGGTCTTCTCCATCCGTAGGTCTCAAGGGGGTTGGTCCCCGAGTGCTCAGACCATAGATGGCTTTGGTGACACTGAAAAAACATGCATATCATGAATGTCAGCGATATGTTGGATCTTTTAGCTCGTCTTCCCACCATCTTTTCTTCATATTGTTTGGTTCTCTGTCTTGGCTTACTGGTGATTTCAATTTCTTTTGCTTAGAGTTGGTGTCATTCTGTCAAGCACAAAAGGCCTTGTGCTTTTTGTTGATCAACTCTTGGATCTCCCAGTCAAACTAGTCTTGCTATTTCCTGGTAGTAAACCACATGGCATCATCATCAGTTTCTTCATAGGCACTGATGCCGGTGGACTTGAAGGCACCCCAAGTGCTGCCAATATTCTCCCATTGGTGTTGGGCTGGAATTGGCCAGTTTTTCATTGAGGTGCTGGTGAAAGAGGTTTCACTTGATTAGTTCCTTGAGTCCTTCAACACTGATCTTCCATCAGCATTGCTTTTGCTGCATCCATTGTTTTGGGAGAGTTTGAGTGACATAACTGAGTGGATGAGTCAGTCGGTCCAGCAATTGTCAGCTCCTAACATAGCTCGGACATCTTTGATTCTGGGCAGAAACTAGGATATAATCAATCAAATGCCAATGCTTAGATCATGGGTGTTGCCATGATGTCTTGTACATATTTTTTCTGGCAGAACAGGGTGTTGGTGATTTAGTGATTTCAAATTCTGCGCATTTGGTCAAGAGGAGGATGCCATTGGAGTTGACCTTTCCTGGTCCCTCCTAGTCAATGGTTCCATTCTAGAGGTTCAAGTCCCTTCCAACTCTGGCATTGAAATCACTGAGCAGAATAAGTCTGTCAGCCTCCAGAATGCCAAAGAGGACTTGGTCAGGGCTGGCATAGAATTCCTCCTTGGTTTCATCAGCGGTGTCAAGAATCGGGGCACATAGGCTGATGACAGTGGCATATTTGCTCTCTTTGAGTTTCAGACAGTGTCATGAGCTGCTCATTAATTCTGATGGAGAATTTGTTGAGTTGGTTTATGAGTTCATTCTTAATGGGGAAGCCACCTCTATAAAGTCAGTGTTTTTTCCTTCCTGTTTACCTTATAGAAGAGGGTATAGCTGCCTGCTTGTTTTTTGAGCTGCCCATCTCCCACTCACTGGGCCTCATTCATTGCAGCGATTTTCAGTGCTGTGTTGCCTGAGTTAGAGCCATGGTTGCAGTGTGGCGTGTTCCCTATTAGGATTGTCCATGAGGGTTCTGATATTCTAGGTCCCAAAAATGATTGAGTCTCTTCACTGGTTTTTTGACTGTAGTGAAGGTGTTCTTACTGGATGTGTTTTATCTAGTCAGGAAAAGGATGGATAGACAGACTGTTTAGGACACCTTTTCTAGCCCCCTTCCCATGTGGGGTATGTAGAGCAGATTCTGTAAAACACTGCTCAGTTGCAAGTACAGCTGCAGAATCACACTCCTGACAATCCAAGTGCTAGATGACATTCTTGTAACTGTGGCCTTTGTGGTAGTTTGTGGCTTCCAGGCCTCTCATTGTCACTAGTTGATTGCCAGAGGGCTTGAAAAGTGTGCTAAAGCCATTTTCATGGAAGATACGCGTGTGCAATTTCTTTTATCGTGGAAAGGCTGCTTCACATCAGCTTCCACATGGTTCTTGACAAAACAGGACCTTGAACCACTGCCAAGGGGCCAAGACAATTGGAGATCTCATTCCACTGCAGCCTTTGTTTGCCTTCACAGCTCTTGTGAGTCTAACATCTTCTTCAGCCTGCTCTGCCATTGAGGACTTGTAGATCCGTGGCTGGGGGTTGAACAGGCTTATTATAGTGGCAGTCTGTATTCACCATGTCACAGCACTGTCTGAGGATATATGTGGCTTTTCAGGAGGGAGAGCATTGTAATCTGCTGTCGCCACTACTTCCTGGTGATGGTGCTGCTGCTTGGTCCAGAACTGCTTATTTAACAAAGATAACCCTGCTTACTTCACAGCTAACCTTCCCTGAGGGTCATTCCACTATCTGCCAGCTGTGAATGTGTTCAGTAGCAAGACAGCTTTGCTGCCAGGTTCCCAGTATATTGAAGTATTTAAGCCTTATGGAAGGAAATCAGTGCACCTAGAAGAAGGGACCAGGTACAGCTTTGTGGAACCTCCTATGACAATGTATGTAATAGAAAAACAGAAATCATTCCAAGATAAACTGTTTATAATGACTAAATAGAGCCCAATGGAGCACAGTACAGTGACAAAGATAATTTGGTTGGAGTGTTATAAACAGGATGGCTTAGGAAATATGCAAGAAGCAAGGGTTTTCTTTGTTGATAACTTTTTACTGGATCAGTTTTACAGTTGATCCAATAAAAAATATTAGCAGAAAAAAAAAAACACTTCGTTTCTCTAAAGATAGCTTGGCATTTATCTCTGCAAGTGCTCAATTTTGAGAAGTCAAGGTGCTCGCTCTGTGCTAAAGAAGGGAGAAATTGCTGCTGAGCAATGTAGGTTTACTTGTTTTGAGATTGAAAGGTCCAAGAGATGATTATGCAGCATATATGCAGAGTGATAGATTATGTATAAAGAGACAACACTCACTAAATGGATCAAAAGTCATTTTTAAAGTTGGAATTGTCAAGGCCCTTGTGGAATCTCTGGTGAGCTCTTGCAGGAAGTGCTTCTTGGTCCTACACTCTTCAATGATTTTATCAGTGACCTGGAAGAAAATATTTGAATCATTACTAATAAAATCTACATAAGATAAACTGGAGGAAAGTACATCGCAGAGCAATCTGCATCTGTTCAGTTAAGTTAGTGCAAGCAAACAATGCATCTTAATGTAGCTAGATATAAAATAATATCTACAAGCAAACGATGTAGGACATTCTTATGGGATGGGGGACTCTGTGCCTAAATAAGGGGATGTCTATGTAGGGGAGTATCAAGCAGTAGAAAGCTTACGTTATCTCTGTATTTTTAGTATGTGCCCAACACCTGCTCTACTTAGAACAGGTCAGAATAGGCTTGATTTATCTAGCAGCAGAATCCAGCAGATTAATCAAGCCATGTATTCAGCATCCCCATGCTTCAAAATGGCAGTGGGGGTGCTTTGACTAAAGCTTGTCAGACAGACTTTAGTTAAAGCACCCGTTCTGCCATTTTGAAGTGTGGTACACCAAATACACAAGATATTGCAGGCACTTTAATTAGAGTGGCTCCTGAGAGCCACTCTAATTAAAGTGCCCCTCACCCTGGATGTGAACACTACTGGCATACTTTCTTTGTGTCTGCTTCAAGAAGGATCCTGAAGAAGGCTTAGGGAGAAGCTGTGGGACTGATTTAAGGAATGGGAAACATTCTTTGTTCAAAGAACTTGATTCAAAAGATTCAGAAAACTTGATATGAATTTAGTTTTATCCAGGTAAAATTCAGGGTTGACTTGATCATAGTTAGTAAATGCACATATGTTCCGGTAGGTAGGAGACTAGGAGGTTACAGTTATTAAGACTCGGTGACTGAAATCTAGCAAACAAAGTTAGTAATGCTAGATTAATTCAGACTGGCAATAAGGAGCAAGTTTGACTTGGAATAATATGCCAAGGGTTACAGTAAATTGTTCATCATAAAAAATAACTTTAAAATAAAGGTGGATATTTTCTAGTTTAAACCCCACTCCTGAAATCAAAGTAGGAATTAATGTAGTGAAGTCCTATAAATTGTCTTTTTCTGGGGAATCCATCTAGATAAGTGGTCCTGTCTAGTTTTTAAAAGTCTATTCAAATGAAGGTTGCTCCTTCAACCTTATTGTGGCAGTTGAGTGCTTAATAATATACATCCTTAACCCATAGGTAATTTAATGCAAAACACTATAATTCTGTAGAATTATGATTGCTTATGCCCCCATTCCCTCCATAAACCAGATTCTGGGATCTGGTCTTATATTCCATACACTATCTCTATAGATAAAACACCTGTGCAGGTGAGATCTTTGTCAGGGGAATATTAATTTCAGTAAGACTTAAGGTTGTGACTTAAGGTTGCAATTCAGGATTCTATTAATTTAAGAATCTGTATCTGCCTTTCATGAATATAATACTTTTGAGGTGGACTGTGACATTCTACTTGAGCCTTTTGACACAGCGGCATGGTGCTTGCTGTGAGTTCAAAGATCCTGGGGTCAAATCCCAGGAACACTCAGTGACTGGGGAAAAATGCTTGCATATCAGTTTCTAGGAAACCTTAACATGAAGCTCTTCTGCATTTTTACTGGCTTTGATTTTTTTTTTTTTTGTATATACGCTCACTACTCACTGCACTTTTGTGCTTTGTTTTGGTACACCATCTTCTTAAAATCACTTTTTTATTAAATTCTCAGTAAAACACTAGTAATAGTATTGAGAGGTTAATGAGGCATTACTGACAATCACCCAGCAAAATATTAACATTTCTATTTATCACAATCCCACTCTATTAAAAAATTATATTATTATTTCAAATAAGAATATTCATGTTAAAATAGAATATATATTGACTTTAAAGGTTCTTATACTAAGCTTATCAGCATAGTGTCATTTTCTAGTAGTGCATTAAGCAACATGACTAATGTCAGTCTTACGGTGTTTATTTTCTTATCCTTTCCTAAGTAGAATTTTTCCTGTTTTGGTAAGGTTTTTTGTTTTTGTGTTTTTGTTTTCGAGTTTGCTTATGCAATTTTGAGATAGATACTTTTAAAAAGTACATTGCTCTTTGTGTGTGCATGTTACAGAAGTCTATATGTAATGTAAGTGTACCCAATGCACGATAGACATTCTATATTGCTGTAATTTAGTCAGTTGCATTAGTTAAATATGTAATATGTTTGGAGGAGTTTGCAAGTGTTTTCAGTGCACCAGCTTATAAAATACAAGTATACAGTGAAAGCCTTTGTGGACACTCTTGTTTTATAATTAGTTGCAAAGGATTTGAAGGACATACGGATTAGGTGTCTTCCAGTTAGGCAACAAATTTCAACAGTAAAGGTTCTGGACATACAGTATAACTTAGTTTAGGTGCCTCCAAAAAAAGAGTGGCCACTCTTATGATTTAAACAGGTATAAATTTCTTAAACCTTTTTAATATCTTTTTACAAACTAAAATTTGTATTATACTAACAATGCCCATAATTACAGAAGTGCCAGTGAACCCCAGTGTTGTTGTTGTCACCTCTAAATTTGTTTGTTTGATTTTGTTCAGTTGATAAGTAGGCTTTAACAGTTCAAAAGTTCAGGTGTATACAATATTATCATATAACATTTAAGACAACTTGGTTTTGCTTCAGGCAAAGCAATTGCATTTGGTTGGTTGTCATTTAAAAATATGATGTTTGCAAAGATGTAGCCACCAACATAAAAATCCCAGATCAATAACTATATAATGCATCCCATCTTGTACACAATATTAATATAATGCTGCTTTGTGACTCTCACTTGAAGATATAGGCAGCTTTTTATAATGGCAATTATAAAGGCAATTAGTAAGGTAGTATCAACTTTTTTTGTTTGTTTATTTCTTGCGTGGTGTAATGGGGCACTTGGCTCAAATCATTCCTTGAACCCTTGTACTAACTCCCAGGTCCAGATTGCCTCATCCCTGCTATGGTCTTTCTCTAGGCTTCCCAATGCAGACAATAATGCCATGGGTTCTTCTGCACCACAGAGCACATCAGAAAACATAAATGATCCAAAATAAGTTGAAGCTCTGGGTTAAACCACACCACAGAACACAACATGAAGTATCAACAGTCCACCACAAACACCAGCTGCCTGAGTTAATTCTTACCCTATACTCTTTTCCTTCCTCTCTTTGCCTGCCTCTTCACATAGGCAGTTCCCCCTCCCAGTCCTCTCTCTCTCACTTCCTCTTCCTGTTGCCATTTATTTCTGGGTCAGCCAGTCAACTTCGCCTCATTTACTAATTGGCTGAGCCAGCTGCAGCTTGTTAAGTGGGTAGCCTGCTAACTGGCTGGCTGGTTGCTCTAGGCTACAAGCCTGGAGCCTGTTAATACTGATCCCTCCAAGAGTGCAGCCTGAGGTACACTCTTCCATTACTTGTACCTCTCTCTGCCCCTTCCCTAGAGACAAAATCCACATTTTATGTGGTAGTTCCTGGATGGTGGCATATTTTAAAGTTGAATGGCTGCAGAGATAGGTACCACCGCGTTAGTGGAGAATTGGTCTCCCTCATGGCACGTAGTCATTTTAATGGAGCATCATCAGTGACTAATTGGAAGTGGGTCCCCAAAATGCACAAACTGGTGGCCACTTGCACAGTCTGGTGACCACTGCACCTACTGCAGGGCCCCCTTTTGCAGGAGATCAGTTAGGGGGACTGAGGGCCACAAACTGGGGAAAAAACTACCAATAATAGCTAGCCAAACTTATGAAGGATTTTACCTGTCCTTTTTGCGGGTACCGGGGATTATACCAGGGCCTGTACCTTGTCTACCAGAGGCTGGGTCTTGCTGTTGCCCAGGGTGTACCCCAGATACTTGGTCTCCGTCTTGCCTAGGTGATGCTTCATCAGGTTGACTGTAAGTCCCACCATGCAGATTGACTGTAAGACTGCCCTTACTTTTTGAATGTGGTCTGTCTACATATCGGTGAACATTATAACATTACCTAAAGATGCAGCAGCCTGCTGCAGATGAAGTATCCTGCCCATCAATTGTTGGAACATGGCTAGGGCATGGTGGAGTCCAAAGGAAAGAGTTTGGAATTGATATAGCCCCCCTAGGTTGGTGAAGGCCATAATTTCTTGGGATGCAGGGTACAAGGGAAATCTGCTAGTACCCTATCATTGGGTCCAAGGTGTATATGTACTTGGCACAGCCAGTTCCCTCTACCAATTCATCTGTCCTAGGCAAGGGGTATGCATCACATTTCAAAACTGTATTAACCCTGGAAAAGTCAATGCAGAACCTGACGGTGCCGTCAGGCTTCAGGACCAGTGCCATAGAGCTCCTCCATTCACTCGCAGACTCCTGCATTGCCTCCAGGTCTAATCTTTTTGTCACTTTTTTTGCCAGACTGTGTCCCTTAACCACACCAGAACTTGTGAGTGTACTGTTTGGATGGTGTATCCAGGCTTGAGGGTGATCCAGTGCTCTGCAAATATGGTCGTAGCAGGTTTCTCCATGAACATCTCCCTAAACTTAGTCAGCATGGCATTCATATCCCCCTGCTGAGCCAAGGTTAGTTCTTCCCCCAAGCATGGCCCTGCTGGAGGATTGGTGGGAGGATCCTGTACCACTGAAGTGGTGATCTCCCAGTTCAGGGACATCAGGCAGGCTTATTGGCCAATCCAAAGTTCTAAGAGGATTGACATGGTATACCTGTGACTAGCAACACTAGGCATATTTCAGAGTTGACTCGCTCAGTGCCCTGTAGTGCTTCAAATGGGCCTTGCCATTTGGCCAATAGTTTGCTTTCTGATAATGGCTGTAAGAGTAGCACTTGGTTTCCCAACTGATATATCTACAGTGGGCCCCTTTATTATAATGTTGTTCTTGCTTGTGCTGGAAAGCTTCCAGGTTTGCTTTTAGCGGGAAAACCTACTGTATCCCATTGTTTGCATAACTTTAGGATATTGCACAATATTCCATGCAGTGGAGACCTGGGACTGCCACGATTCCTGCAGTAAGTCCAGCGTCCCTCAGGACTGCCTCCTATATAATAACTCGAATGGCAAAAAGCCTGTAGAGAACTGGATCATCTTGCATATGGTGAACAACAGATAGGGGAGTAGCCAGTCCCAATTCCAAAGCTCATCTGCTACAAACCTCTATAACATCCTTTTTAATGTCCGGTTAAATGGCTCAAGGAGCGCTTGGTTTCATGGTTGGAAGGGACCTGAGTAGATCATCAAGTCCGACCCCCTGCCATATGCTGGGGTCAAATGACCCCAGCAGCGTGTTCATCTAACCTCATCTTAAAGACCCCCAGGCTAGGCACTTCACTTGGAAGTTGGTTCCAGATTTTAGCTGCCCTGACAATGAAGTAGTGCCTCCTGATATCTAGTCTGAATCTGCCCTCTGCTAGCTTGTGACAGTTATTTCTAGTCACCCCTGGTAGTGCTTGGGGGAACAGGGATTCCCCCAATGCCTGCTGGTCCCCTCTGACTAGTTTGTAACAGGCCACTCGATCCCCCCTCAGCCTTCTCTTGTGGAGGCTGAACAGGTTCA
>NW_017728951.1:31608509-31636522 GCF_001723895.1 Crocodylus porosus | reverse complement strand
TAGGGCCTGCTCTGCTGCCCCCGATCATGCGAGTGGCCCCCCTCTGGACCCTCTCCATGTTGTCCACATCCCTCTTGAAGTGCGATGCCCAGAATTGGCTGCAGTACTCCAACTGCAGCCTGACCAGTGTCACAAAGGGGGGGAGGATCACCTCCTAGGACTTGTTTTGAGATGCATCTGTGGAAGGTATGGTTGGCCTTCCTGACTGCATCCCTACACTGCCGGCCCGTGTTCATCTTGGCATCTATGATGCCTCTGCACTGACGAGAAGGGAGTTCCCCAGCCTGTAGGTCTGCTGCTAGTTCTTCCTCCCCAGGTGCATCACCTTGCACTTGTCAGTGTTGAAACCCATCCCGTTCTCATCTGCCCACCCCTTTTAACCTGTCTAGGTCTAATTGCAGCCTATTCCTCCCTTCTAGTGTGCCCACTTCCCCCTGCATTTTAGTGTTGTCTGCAAATTTGAACAAGGTGCTTTTTACCCCCTTGTCCAAGTCACTGATGAAGATGTTGAAAAGCATAGACCTGAGGACTGAGCACTGCGGAACCCCGCTGCCCACATCTCTCCAGGTCGAAAATGACCCGTCCACCACCACTCTCTGGGTGTGGCCCTCCAGCCAGTTAGTGACCCATTTGACTGTAGGTGATGACGCCACAGTCCCCTAGTTTTTTAATAAGAATGGGGTGAGAGACAGTGTTGAAAGCCTTCCTAAAGTCCAGCAAGATTATGTCCACTGCTACCCCTGTGTCTAAGGATTTTGTGACCTGGTCACACAAGTTTTTGAGGGTGGTACACTGAGGTGGTGACTGAATGAACTTTGAGCAATCCCGAAACCTCCTGCAACAGTTGAGACAGAAAAACCATACCCTTGTCAGCTAAGGCCTCTTTCAGAATACCCACTAAGGAAAAGATCTGGATCAACGCCAAGGCCACGGTTTGAGCAAATGCTGACTGAATCTCCATGGCCTCCAGGTAGCAGGTGGTGTAGTCCGTGAGCATTAATAGGAATCAGGTGCTCAGGACCTGGGTTCCAGTGGGCCAACTAAATCCACCTGGACCTGCTTGGGATGAGTATCAACCATGGGTACTAGAACCAATGGGGCCTTAGGACTGAACTGGGGTGCTACTAGCTGAAACTTGGGCACGAGGCATACAGTACTACTTGATCTTGCCATATACTTTGGGCCAGAAGAATTTCGTCCACACTGAGTTCTGGGCTTTTTCCTGCTCCAGGTGACTTTCCCAGGGTACCTCATGGACCAATCTTAGCACCTGCTTGCAGTAAGGGTGGGGCACCAAGAGCTGGGACTGCCAAATTCCCATGACCTGATCTTTAGTCATCTGGACTAGGAGGTTCCCCTGCAGTTCAAAATGGAGGTCCTGGTTGGTCAGGTAGGGGTTGAGGACTACTCGATTAGCTTGGGCCAGTTGGCCATGTAGTCTCACAAACACGGGGTCTTCCCGCTGTTCCTAGAAAAAATCCTGGGTTGCTCCTAGTTGACCCAGTTATGGCTTAGGGCTAGGCTCAGTGGGCTCTGTCATGTTACCTCCCTGTTCTGGAGGGTCTAAATTACACTAGACTGCAACCCCTTTCCCTAAGAACTTCTGTTGCTGAAGAGAGGCTTCTTGTCAAGCCCACCTCAGTTTTTGCCGTGATGGTGGGCAATGGCTTAAACAGTACAGGGTCCCAAAAAGGGAAGATCTTCCCATGTGTAGGCTCTTCTGGGTTAGTGCTCATCAGGGGCTTCTGCATTCAGCAGGCCTTCTGCAGCAATTGACCTGTTGAGCCCTTGTCTCTCCCCACTACAATGGGGTAAGCTATTTGGGAGGCCACATTGGCTTTTACTTGGCCCTTACACTTGCCAGTTATCAGTGTTGGATACACCACAGGGTAGGGATGGGTGTTTCCATGTCACATAAGTACATTACCTACTGAGATGTCTTTGATCCTCATGTATTGTGCCTGGACATATGTCGCACCTGAATCAATCTATTAACCCATCAACACAGACCTCTCCAACATTTACAGGGACTGCATAGCTCCTCAGGTCAGGGTCCCCTCCCTCCCCCGGTTGTCGATGAGGTAAGCCAGTGAATATCTGAAGTCCATCTAGGGGCAGTTTGGGGCCTAGTGCCCCTCTTTCATGCACTAGAAGCAGCTTAGTTGGGTGTCTGGCCTTTTGTGTGGACTGTGGGGTTCTAGAGGTACCAGGGTGCCAGCAAGGTCAGTTGGGATCAGGAAGGTGATGGGGCTGCTGCTCAGTCTGGCACCTGCTCTGTTGTCCCTGCAGACACTCTGCACCCACTGGGCTTTCCCCTACCACTTACTGGCCAATTCCCCCATGGGTCTCGCCACTCAGAAACACTGACCTTGAAATTAAACATAACTGTAGTAATTTGACCCATAGACTTAATTCATCCAGAATCAATGCATGTTACCTTTTTTGAAACTGCTGCAAGTTTTAAGACTGGTACTGTGTAAACACATGTCTAAGCAGCACTTCCACTTGCGCACGTGCGCACACACACACACACACGAAACTATTCATGGTAATTAATCTAAAGCCAAAAGGCTTATCATTTACCATATCATTCACTGAACTGGTCCTCAGCAGAGTCGATAGTGTTTCAAGCCATTTTGACCCTACAACTTGGCACTTCTCAGTATACACCAGATCCACCCCCCACCCCACCCCCTCAAAGGTTCCATGTGCTAAAAAGCCTCCCAACCATGACTGGAACCGGGTGTTCTTGTTATGAGTCCTGAGAGCCTCCAAAAAGTTATACTGAAATGATACACGGGGGAAAATGGTCTGGCTTCATCTCATGGAGGGCAGAACCACACTAACGTGTGACAGGCTGAGAGAGGGTGCAACAGCAATTCTGTGTGAAATGTTTGGGGCCCAATTTGGTGATGTCTGGCAGACATTTAAGGCTGGTGAAGAAAGAGGAATAATTGGAAATGGGAAAGAAAGGTGTAGCTCCACTGTGGGAGTGAAAAAGAAGTCAAAAAGTATGCTAAGTAATGGCTCACCGTGACTTGAAAAGCAGTTGGCACTGAGGGGGACTTCACTTAATAGGCACTACTGTATATCTTTGTGGGAGGTTCCTGTCAGCATATTTGCTCAATATGGTCTAGGTATTTTATAGTTGCGTTCAGCGTTGGCTGCATTTAATCAACTTCATAGTTGGTTTCCGTTATTGAACACATGTGCTGCTTTGGGTAGCAGCTTAGTGATAAACAGTGTATTTAATGAGGTTTTCTTGTACGTGAATGTAAGATGAGGCTCTTTTCCCTATGGTGATTGGGAGGAAAAAACCTTGTCTTATATTTAAGTAAATATGGTTTGTCCACTTTATCCTTGAAAAGTTTTGTTTTTTTTTTTTTCATTAAGCTATAGGCATTGAATGTAAATGTTGGCTCTTTCATTAATATTTAAGTAGGGAATAACACGTTATCATTAAAAGGTTATTTTGATAAGCTATTCTTAAAAGGTTCTGAATCTGCAGGACATCCTACTACAATACTCATGTAACATGTCTCAGTGAAGTCATTGGATAGCTTCAGTAAGCAGAAATTGGTCCTATTTTAGACAAAAGTTTATATTCGCCAAAACAGGCTTTATGTCACAATCCATGTTCCACTTCATTTGCTTTATATGGGTTGTGTAAAAGGGTGTGCATTGTACAAGGCATTGAAAACTGCATTACCTTAAGCATATTTTGCTAGTTAGATGAACTAGTTTATTGAACGAAAGACATGTGGAAGTTCTTCTTGAATTGTTTTATTTCAATTTGACCATTTTATTTTTGCTTCTTATTTTAAACATTCTGAGATATATAGTGAAACTGAAACTTTTTACTGAAATCTGATAGCTGTTGTTTTGTTGACTTGGGATCTGCAGAAACGCAAGAAACGTCAAACATTTTTCCTATAAGCAAGAAGTGCTATCTTTCTATAACAATATTTGAATCTTGTGTGAAAACTGAATTCTTTCCTTATTTCTGCCCACATGCTAATAGTGAAATGAGTCACAGATTTTTTCTCTTGCTCAAAAAATTTCTTACCATTTGAGAAGAAAATACAGAGTAGGAGGGACTCAAAATATAGAGCTAAATCATCCCCTTCTGGGGAAAAACCCAGAAAGGGGAATGGAAGTTCCGCATGTTGAAACAGAGTTTCTTATCTATACACTGGCCATCGTGATGAGACGTGGACTATGAAGACTGAGATGGGGGCTACTTTCTATCTGTGAAGCAATATACCTATACTGCATGCAAAGTAACCAGTTATTATTTCCTCACATCACTATCATAAGTAGATTCGTTACATCATAGAGGCATAAAAATAGTGTCTGGCAGATGTAGGTGCTGTACATAGAATCTGATTTTACAAATGGCATGTTGATATGAGCATGCAGCCAGTGGATACCCCCCTCCGTCCCCCACTCCCTGCCATTAGTTAAAGCACTCCCACCGCCATTTTGAAACATGGGGACACTGAATACATGAGATGCGGAGGCTGTTGGAGCATACTAATTAGCCCATATCAGAAAACTTGATTAATCAAGTCTGCTGTGATGCACTGACCTCGCACACATCTACAGGCGCCCTTAGATTTTCAGTAATGTTATCTGGTTTAAGTCCTAAATAAACAAATTTATGAAGAATAGTGTTGTAGTTTAAGTACTGAGGTGGACACAGCCCGCCCCCTCCCCCTGCAATTCTCCCCGCGAATACTATATTATTTTGATCATAAGCTCTTTAGGGCAAGGACTGTCTTAAGTAGTATGTCTGTTTCACGGTTGAAAGTGTGATAGCAGCGTGGGTAGCCATATGTATGCTGTATTTAGTCTACTTAGCTCACATCACAGTAGTGGTGACTCTGTAGTGGTGTATGCCATATGGACTGTACAGGCCTACTGATACCCTCAGGACCTAACTCAGGAAGGCCTATCCATGCTGCAGTGCCACCTTTGACTGCAGTGTAGACATATACTTTATCTAGCCAGGTCTTAAAAACCTCCAAGGATAGATTCCACCACCTCTCTAACCTGTTCCAGTGTTTTACTAACCTCCTAGTGAGAAAATTCTTCCTAATACCTAACATAAACCTCCCTTGCTGCAACTTGAGATCATTCTTCCTTGTTCTGTCATCTGCCACCTGAGAACAGTCCAGCTCCATCCTCTTTGGAACCCCGCTTCAGGTACTTGAAGGCTGCTATTGAATCCCTTCTGAGTCTCCTCTTCTCCAGACTAAATAAACCCAGTTCCCTCAGCCTGTCCTCATAAGTCATGTCCCCCAGACCCCTCACCATTTTCATTGCCTTCTGCTGGACTGTCCAATTTGTCCATATCGTTTCTGTAGTGGGGGGCCCAAACCTGAACACAGTACACCAGATGTGGCCTCACCAGTGCTGAATAGAGGGGAATAATCACTCTTCTTGACCTTTGACCTGCCAACACACCTACTAATGCAACTCAATATGCCGTTAGTCCTCTTTGCAGCAAGGGTACACTGTTGGCTCATATTTAGCTTATTGTCCACTGTAACCCCCAGGTCCTTTCTGAAGAGTTGCTGCCCAGCCAGTCAGCCCACAGCCTGTACTGGTGCATGGGATTGTTCCGTCCTGAGTGCAGCTTTAATCCAAATAGTCATGAGTTGTTTTGAGTCTGTGCCTGCTTCTGCTGAAGTTAACAGACATTAAAGTATTACTGTCTGTACTCTTCTACCTTCTAAAAGCAAAGGAAACAAGTATTTGCTTCAAAGTCTACACATGGAAAAAAAAAATTTTAAATCATACATTATTGTATACAACATCATGACTTATTAAATTGAATTGTAGCAAGTGAATTAACAAGGTAGAGCAGGAGGAAACCCAAGAGGCATACTGACTTTAAATAAATCTTTTCTGATGCTTCCTGTTCTGCTCCTGAGATACCACAGCAAAACTACTAAACCAAAACCAGGGATTGAGACAAAAAGCAACAGCTGACCCATTTACAACCCTTTTAGCATTTGAAGGGTTTTGTCTTTTTTGTGACACCAAAATGTTACCCATTGCCAGGGAGGAAAGATTTTGCTTAATATTTTAATCTGACCTGGTTTATCATAAGAATGCTACAATTAAGAGGTCTGTTTACTTGTTAAGACCACTCTCTCCAACCCATCTGTGTCCTTGCCAATCTGGTGGTGGTTCCAGAATCTAGTTTCTTTCCAACTTTGTCCATGGTTCTCCTCTATTTGACTCCAGTCTGTTCAGATAATCTTATGCCTGTTTTAATAATGTGCAGTAATCTCATAGCCTTTGTAATGTGCACTAATGCTGGTACAGATGTTTAGGTTTACATATATATATATAAAATTAAACATTTCTAAGTGTTCTTTATAACATACAAGACATCTAAAATGAATATAATGTTCTAATAGCTTTATCTCTTCTACTATCTTAAAAAAATAAAGTACTACTTATTAGAATAAGCATTAGATTATTCTTTTAGATTTCAACTGGAGGCCATGCACTAACAGGGAGGTTAGTGCAAATTTGGCTTATGTGAATTTACAGTGCACTATCAGCTCTAAACTAGCTTCCTGTGTGGATACTCATGGTGCATAGCAGCTTGAAGTTGCTGCTGTGCACCATGGGTGTTCTTACACTTGCTTCAGGAGCGGGGGTGAACTGTAATTAAAGCAGCCCCAAGAGCCACTCTAATTAAAGTGCCCACAACATCTCATGTATCAGCATCCCCACACTTCAAAATGGCAGCAGGGGTACTTTAACTAAAGCTTGTCAAACAAGCTTTAGTTAAAGCACCCCTGCGACCATTTTGAAGTACAAGGACACTGATACATAAGATGCGGGAGTTCCTGGAGGTGCAGTAATTAGTACACTCCAGCAGGCTTGATTAATTGAGTCTGCTCTGATATGCTATAATTGTACCATCAGAACAGCCTCCGTGCATATCTACAGGCACCCCATGAGTCTCGCTTCAAAAAGGGAGTGAACTCCTGTGGCAGGGCACGTGTAGTGCCTGCCACCTTAAGGTTTCTAGTTGGCAGTGGAGCAGCCAGCAGGTGGGTGCTAGCCTCATCAAGGCTAGCTAGCACATGACCCTAGGAGGACCCTGGGATTGGCTCAGGGTGTGGAACAGCTTCCATTTTAACCCAGGCCCTCAGAGAGAGAAGCAGCAGTTGGTGCTGAGGAGGCAGCATCATGCTAGCTCCTGGAAGACCTTGCAGTTAAGGGCAGGAGCTATGGGGATGGTTTGAAGGCTCCTGGTCCTGGGTATGACATAAAACTGCACCCTGGTGGGGATGGGTGAGCTGGTGGGGCTGTTTGTATTGGAACAGTCCCCTCAGAAATGCTAGGTCAGTTACCACACCAGTGAAAGGCAAGGAGGGGCGCCTGAAAACCCCAGCTCCTGCCCATGGGTCGGTTACTGACAAGGAAGGAGACCTGGGCCAGGCAAGCCCAGAGGGGGACACCTGAGCCTGGTGTAGTGGGGCCAGGCATGGTGGCAGCCACCTGAGCCTACAGGGTGCAAGACCCCAGTGCAGGGGGCCAGGCATGGCATCAGCCACCTGAGCCTCACCAGGTGAAAGACCCCAGCAGTCCAGTGAGGGGCCAGGAGTGTGAAGCAGCCAAGTGAGGGCAGAAGGCCCAGTGAGGGGCCAAGTGTGTGGAGCGGCCCAGTTGAAGATGAGTGGCCCTAGTGAGGGGCAGAACCACCGACTGGGGGAAACAGATATATCGGATGGGATAATATGGCTATACCAGATGTGACAGAAATATTGGAATTGACAGTATGGAAATACTGGATGTGAGATAGAAACAGCTGTGAGGCATGGGACGTGTGTAAGGGAAGGTTGGAACGTGTACTTAGGCCCTTGTTATCAAGAGGTCAAACAATGGGCAGCATCCTGCCTTAGAAATAATATTCATATTATTTCATCAAGGTGTGGCAGGAAAGTGAGGCGGGGGTTTAACCCTGAACAGGCGGGTGGCTGGCACTGAAACCCAGTGCAGTGTAAACTCAAGACACAGACAAAAGTGACAGTCTTTGCCTGATTTGGCCCCTGAAAGCTCTCTATAGCCATGACCAAATACAAATTTATGGCTGCAGAGTGCTTTAAAAGGGCCTAATCCTGCAATAATTTGAACCCTCATTACATGAGGGTTCAGATAGTGATTTCATTAACCTGTGTCTATGTGCACTGGGACCAGGACTCAGCTGATGCACCCCAGCTCACCTCCCGGCCCTGTTTTCAGAATGGGAGGGGGGAAAGGAAGTGGAGGGAGTTATTTCTGGGGATTGCCGAGCTGGTGCTGGAGGGTGGACTAGGTGGATTGGAGCTCCAGGCCATCCATCCCCCAATTCCAGCATGGCTGGGGAAACCCCAGAATGTATCTCCCTCCCCTGACTCTTCCCCCTCCCATTCTGAAACAGAATGGGACCTGGGAGAGGCGGGTAGAGATGAAGGAAGAGGCTACAGAAACACAGCCTCTCTCCCTGGATTAGCTCCAAACTGGAGCTGTATCCCGTAGCCTCCCAACCCAACAGCTACCATATGTTGGGTCAGGAGGATCAGTCTTTCTATGAAGTGCCATGACTTAAACCCAGGAGCTACACTTCTGTTCCTTCATATCCCAGCTTACTGCACACTGTCTTCACACTGGACAAACCCTAAGTGTCCAAATAGGGTGTGTGTAGATGAAATGGGGGCCCTAAATTCAGTGGTGGGTTTTAAAAAACACCGCTTCAATTTAGGGCTGATTTAAACCCCTGTGTTGCGCACACACCTCACTGACTTAACTGCCTCTCCGGTCAGGAGATGAGGGTGAGCTGCTGGCAGGCAGAGCAGTCCCTGGGCTTTGCCGGGGGTGGGGGGGGAAGGCTGGTACTTCCCTCCACAGCAGCTGGCCCTCTCCCCCCCCCAGCAGCACCCGTCCAAAGCAGCAGTGGCAGGGAGGGGGGGGAGAGAAGCAGGCAGCCTTATCCTGATTTATTGCTCACCATCCCTGCACCTTGTCCCCCTGCTACCTGCCCAGTGACCACTTGTCCTGTCCCAACCCCCCCTTCCCCACACTGCCACAGCTGTGCTTGCTGTGGGTCCCTCACTGCTGTTTGGCTGTGCTCTGGGTCCTGGCCTGCTCCCTGGCTTTGCACTGATTCCCTCTCTACTCGCTGGCTTAGGATGGAACCAGGGAGCAGTATAAAATCCAGTGTGGAGCCAGAGAGCAGTGAGGGACTCGGCGTGGAGCCGGAGCAGAGGGCAGTGCAAGACTCTGCACTGTCTGCAGGTACTGCATTGTTACTTAATACTCAATTCTTAGATAAGGCTTCATTTTCCACATGTTGAATGGGGGAAAGCATTTAATCTTGGAATCAAAGAAATACAATATTTGTTTTGTCATAGTATTAATTTTGAGTGTTCATCATAGTGAACAGGATATAGCAGCCAAATTTAATGGTTTGCATATTAATAATACCCGTTTGCTCTTTGTAACTGGTATCAGGATGTAATATCTTTGTAAAAATTATTATCTTGTGCAGTTCTAGAAATGTATAGTTTATCATCTCTCATTTCCAAAATAAATTGCTTAAGATGTGTTTTGGCAGCTGAATGTGTCTCATGTCTAGACTTAGGTAGTCTGTTAATTAACTGAGAAAGTCAAGAATGCCCTCCTGTCTTTTTTTATTATTGTCATTTTCTTTGCAGGTACCTATAACTTCAGCAGGGTTTTTATTGGGTTTTACTACTCAAATCACTGATTAAAGAACAAAATCGTTATTATAATTTTCAGACACATCAAAGGCACAGGTGGAAAATACTAAGAGGCTACTTCTTGGCCTCTTGTGGGCGAAGATCAAGTGTAGTAAGTTTATAAAGGTCAGTCCTGTACTAAGTGATGCAGTGGTAAATATTTACCATTCATTCCACCAACCAGGTTTGGCATCCTGGTTATTGTCAACTGACCTCTGGTTTTGAGGAGGTCAGTAGCAAAGCTAGAAGCTTTATCCTTCATAATTTATGCTACATAAACAATGGACAGTATCCTTTTACATGATTTAATATTTATTGAGAAGACATAGTCAATACCATTTTAGTTCTGTTCATAGTTCTGCTGCAGCCAGTAGTTTGGACATTAGCAGAAGTAGAATCTGATTCATAGTAAGGAGGGAGATGTCAGTCTGAAGTCAAGTTAGAAGGCAGGATAGTTTTGCACCTTGCAGAACATCCAAAGTGGATATTACATAGTACAAGCTTTCATGAGCAGAAGATCATTTCATCAGATGCTGTGAAAAGACGGGCAGAAAGCAGAGTATAAGGAGGGGAAATTAGAATGCTAAAAACAAGAAAGAGGTAGGGACAAGGAAAAGGTGGGGGGGAGCAGTGCTAAAAGAGACAAACCTATAGGGACAAAGGAGTCATTAAAGCTAACCCAGATAATTGGATTAGAATCCATAGTCCATTTAAAACATACTTAACACAATCTAGTCTGTAGATGATTTCTTATTTCACAATTTCCTGTTCAAATTGTTTTTTAAAAAATTGTCTGAGAACGGCCGCCTTCAGATCAGCAATGGAGTGTCTAGGGAGATTAAAGTGTTCTGCCACAGGCTTGCATGCATTTCTGCAGCTGATTTCAGAGCAATATTCATTCATTCTGTCACACGGGGATCCTCTAGTCTGTCCAAAGTAGACTGCAGAGGGGCACTTTAAGCAGGTGATGGCATATGGGTGGAGTTGCAAGTGAACACTGGATGTTATAATCTGTGTTCTCCAGTGATGATGGCCTGGTGCCTCTGATGCAAGGTGTATGTCTCAGTGAAACTGGGAGTTAGGTAGCCTGTTGATTGAGAGAGACTATTTGAAGTGTGTGCATGTGGAAAGGAGGGGGTGGCTGCTTGTATACAATGGGAATTAAATAAACATTTTTCTCAAGTCTGATGCCTGCCCTTAAGGATCCCTTACAATTTTTGTGATTTTTATAGTATTTGTGTATTTAAAAAGCTACTTTTCTCTTCCCTTTTTCAGTGTGAAAAATCCACAGGCACAAGAGAAATAGAAACCTTAAAGCAGCAGGTAAAATAAATTTCAGACAAAATTGTAAGCTGGCATCCTGTCTGTAAAAAAAAAAAAAAAAATTTATCTTTTTAAATGTTTGACTAACAATAGCTTCCCACGTGAACTTTGCCCACCCCTGAATTAACAGCTCCTGTAATTATTTTGGCTGGAAGGCTGCTTAATTAGTTGTGGTGAGCTGTTGAGGGCCACAGCGGTAGCCCTGTCCCTTAACAAGTGCCCTGCGCCCTGGTCACCATCCTGGGACTGGACATTCTGGTCCTTAACCCCTGACCTTTGTCACTGGAAGTCCCCTTGCCCCCAGAAGTACTCCTTTTGGGGGGTGTTGCCATGTTCGAACCAGAAAAACAAACCATATAATAAGTCAGAAGTCTCCTATACCTTATTTTAATTTTATTTTAAAAAAATATTTTAGTCCCGATTTATGTGTGTTTGCATAGTCTACATCGAGGTGATTGCATAACAACTCAGAAATAAAGTCTTACTCTTGTATAGTGTGTGGTGGGGTGTGTATAGGGGTAGTTATGTGTACAGGGTGTGAGAGGGTGTAGGGTGTAAGTATATGTGGGAGGGTTGTGGAGAGTGTGGGCAGGGTATGGGTATGTGGGTTTTGTGGGGGACCCTGCTATACACACTTCCCCCATGGCGCAAGACCCCCACTACCGCTGCCAGCGACTGCACATGGCAGCTGGCAAGGAGTGGAGCCAGGCTGGCTCACCTCTATCATGCGGGGCTGGTGTGCAGCTCTGGGGACTCGCGTGCCAATGTGGGGAAGGCCTGTGCAATGGAGCCAGCTGCCTTACCCACTCCCTGCCACAACATGCAGCTCACAGGACTCTGCCAGAAGCGGTGGGGAGCCCTGCTCCCTGCATCCCGGTGGAGTCCTGGGGGCTGCATGTAGCAGCAGATTGTGGGGCCACACCATCAGCTCCATTGTGCAGGGCTGCCCCTTGGTGTGTGAATTCCCAGGGCTGCACATGAGCCCTGTGCAACAGAGGTGGGCCAGCCTGGCTCCGCTCCTTGCCTGCTGCCACACGCATCTCCTGAAACTGGCTGAGGCTGTGCCCTGCCCAGCAGCTGCACCTTCACGGGTCATGAGCACCTTGAGGGCCTGTCACCTGCTGCTGCTGCCACCGCCAGGAAGGGCTGTGCACCATGGGGAAAAGAGTGTGGAGGGATCCTCACACCCCACAAACCCACACCCTGCCCACCCATGCTACCGTCACCCTCCTGGGAGCAGGCCTCAGGTTCCACACTCCTGCCAGTCCCAGCCCCCTGCTCCCTCCAGCTGCAGCTTCTCTACCTGCTGCCCAAAGCGAGCACTGCAGCCAGGACATAAAGAGGAACCTCTGGAGGCTGAGGAAGTTGAGCAGGTCCCACAGTGGCAGCAACAGTGGCTCCTCCTGGAAGCTGTGCATGCTGGCTGCACTGGGGCCCTCCCATGCAAGATGGTGAGAGCAAAACGCATGGGCTGGGCAGGGGACAATTAATTGGTGGTCACCTGTGGGCCAGATGAAGTCACCTAGTGGGCTGGATCTTGTTCGCCCCTGTGTTAATTGTTAGCAGCTAATTCAAACTGGCAAGTGTCAGTTTCTGATTAGTGAAGGTGTTCTATGGCACTGGCTTTTCTGAACAGGTTTAAGGCATGTGAAAATGATAAAGTGCCTTACAACTTCCTGGTTTTCTTAGTAGCAGAATGTGAATCTCCTTTGCTTAGTTTATTTCCACTTAGCTATGGCTAAGTGATATAAAATTATAGTGATGTAAATCCTCTTGGATATATTTCGGTGTGAATAACTTTTTTTCACTGAGGTATGAACAGACTACATGCTACAGTACATATCAACAAGTATGCATAAGCTCAGTTACTTGTCAGAAATGTATATACCAATTAATTCAGTGGTTTAAAGGCAAATTATTTCAGTAGCATTGTATCTTCTGGTCTTAAAATCCAACTGAGGAAAAATAATAGAGTGAGGAAGGTCAAGGTTTTTTGTGTAGATCAACATCTGAAGCGCACTTTACACCTAAAGAACATAAGGTGATCATAGAGAAGAAAACGGTGATACTACTATGTTATGAGATGAAAAGCATGATATTTTGATGCATATAAAAGAGCACAATATTAAGATGATGCAAAAATGTTGGAAGGTCACAGTGTTACATGTTAATTGCTACAGTTAGTTGACTTTGCCATCTGCTTTTGATGGTGCATTTGTTGAAAAGGGTTTAACTGGCAGCTCAAGTAATGAATTGGTGTTCATTAAATGTGTAAAAAAAAAAAAAAAATGTATCTAGAGTAAAGAATTTTCATAATAATGTCAATCCTCTTGCATCTAAAAGCAAGCTGATTATGACCTTACATACCTACAGTTGTGACAGTATGAACTATTAAGACAAAGTTGGTTGAATACTAAACAGTTATGCATAAACAAAAATGTTGCCAATCCATTTTTATACCTCTGTTACGGAAGATAGAAAAATACACTACCTCAGATTTCATATTGTACTTTTCATCATGTGGGTAGTATATATTCCTAAGTGTAAGGACAGTAGAACAGTGAAACAGACTTCATAGGGGCATTGTAGAATCTCTTATAATTGAGATTTTCAAGAAAAGACGGGATAGACATCTACCTGGGATTCTAGAGGAATAGCAAATTCTGCATTTGTACAGAGGATTGGATCCTTGAAGTTCCTTTAAAGCTTAAGATTCTGTATTTATGGCATGCCAGTCCTGAAAGGACACAGGGCCTTAGTGTAGTCAGTCGAACTATTCACATGCATAGTTAAGTGTTTGTAAAATCAAAGCCTATGCATGGTAGATAGCAATACCCACATGTCACTATAGTAAAGGAACTTGTCAGAAGAACATGGCAGCTTTTCTCATGTTACAGTTCTATACAGGCTTTTTTTGGTGGAGCTGGGCAGAGAAGTTGAGGAAAAGAAAAAAAAAAAAAAGTTTTTCCCAAATAAAAAAGAAATGGAAAGTTATGACAGCAGAACTTGTGTCGTCAGATCTTCAATAACAGCTTTTAAGACTAGCTTTTATATCCTATTCAGAAAATTGCATCACCAGCACTGTTGTGCCCTGCATCACTATGATGAAGTGTTGTCTTTAAACGCACACAAAGTGCCACCTCCTGAAGCACTACCAGTATTTCTTGCAACAGCTGTATTTCCCATAAAGGTCTCCATAGAAGTAGTCACAAAACATAGTTTATGAGACTGCAAACCCTGCCCCCCCAGGTAAGGGGTAGGTGCTGACCAGCTGGGCGGGGCATGGGATAGACCCGCGATTTGTCAGGGGAGGGCTCCCGCGGGTGTGCATGTCAGGAGGGCATGGGTGGGGGCATGTCCCCCCTAGATCTGTGCAGGCTGGAGGCAGGGCTGTGCCAGGCTTTGTTGGTGGGGGCTGCAGCCACCCCAGATTTTGCTGTAGCTCCCTCCCGGTGTCGGATTATTATTTTTTTTATTAACATTATTATTATTAATTACAATGCATTAGAGTGGCCTCTCTGCATGTGTATAGGTGCCTCTTAAGTTCAAACTCTTTTGCTGTAGAACCAGAATAAAAGGAAAAACACTGTTACATCTAAAAGAGTTGTTTTTGGGGGCAGGGGTGGTGCGGGGGTTTAAATCCAATTCTTGGAGAACTTGGACAGTAACAAAGACCATAGGTAAAGCTTTATGATTCTGTTACAGATATGAGGATAAAACCAGAAAACCAGTATGGTTGATTTTTAGTCTAAAGTGACTACACAACTGGCATAAAGTGCCAAGATATGGGTCCTGAGGGATTGCCCACTTGAGAATAATTTTCTGGCTGGAATCCTGAGCCTGCCTTCCCTCACAATTGGAATGTAATTAGGACAAGAAATCAGTTAGAATATCAATTTTGTTGAGTCTTTTTCCATTAAGATATTGATTTAAAATATTAGCATTTTACAAGAAACACTATCTTGAAACATTATCTAAAATAACTCACATTTTAAAAGGTAACTGTCATTAGGCTCCAAAATGTATAAAGACATTGGATGTTGATAGATGTACCTTGCTCCACGCTCTAATTCATGGCACTTCTTACAAAGCGCCATGAGTTAGACCTCCCTTCCTCCCCTCCCCACCACCCCCCCCCGCAGTGACCCAACAGGCATTTGCCTGCTAGGTCGGGGTGGGAGGGCTGGAACATGCCACCCTGGCCAGTAGTTGGGGAGGCTCCAAAAGCTTCTGAGGAGGCTGCTGAACCATCCCTCTCTCCAGGCCACCCTTACCACCAGAGTTGCTGGCTGGGGTTTGCTGCCTGGCTGGAGCTGGAGTGGGGGATGTGGAATGGAGCCCCTGCCTTGTGGCCCCTCTCCCAACTATCGTAGCAGGGGCACGGGGGGAGGGGAGCCAGGCTGGGCCCACAAAGCAAGGGAGTTCTGTTCCACAACCTGCTCCAACTCAGGCCAGGCAAGCCAGCAGCTCATGCTGCTCCTTTCCCCCTCTCTGCTTTGCCTGGCCTGAGCTGGAAGGGAGTGGAACAGAGCCCCCTTGCCACGCAGGCCTGGCTTGGATTCCTCAATGACCCAGCCAGGGTAGCTGGAGGGGAGGGCTGCAAGGTGGGGTCTCTGTTCCATGCTCCTCCCCACAGCTCCATCCGGGCAACAAACCCCAGCCAGCAGCTCTGTGCTGCTCCCTCCATCCCCCTTCCTTTTCCCCTGTTGACAGCCCTGAGGCTGGGCTGCATCAGCCTAGCCCACAACACACAAAAAATTATCCCTAGGGAACACAAGTTCCTTAAGGTGCTCTAAAGCAGATCACCTTCATCTAATACCTCATTTGAGGAGGATTCATTTTTCGTACCGTGGGCCATTTTAAAAGCACTCTGCAGCCATGCATGAGTGTCATGGCATGGGTGTACAGCACTGTCAGGGGCTCAATCACACAAAGAATGTAACTTTTATAAACGTCCATTATATTTCAGCTCAACTTTTGACAAATATGGAAAAAATGTTTTTTCTAACTCTAAATGGGCTATGTTGCTTTGTAACTTGTTCTTAGGGACCTACCCAAACCATTATTTCATAGAAGTCATGAAATTGGGCAATCTCTGGAAAATCCTTGGGAGCGGGGATGAACCTTACTAAAAATAAAATGCTGGCTTCTTAATGGTAGCCAGCCGTCCTGGGCTGTAGCATTCTTGGGGCAAGGGTGGAGGGAGACTGCCAGCACAAAGGCAAACAGGCAAGATGGCTGCTGCTTCCACCCCTCATCAGTGAAAACTGCCTGTCACGTAGCCCCGCCCCTCTCCAACCAGTGGCAAGGAACAGGGCTATGACAGCCCACAATTGGGGGTGGGGGGGCCACCAGACACCTCAGTCAGTCAGAGGCTTAGGGGAGTGTTGGGGCAGCCACATTAAGCTCTAAAAAATTGCAGCCAGCCCCACAATCTGCCCAAGAAATTGGCTGCCTATCTCCTCAAGTTGGTAGACTGCTACCTATTCTATACAAGCAAGGTTTTTACTCTCTCTTTGGATGATACATTCCCAGCCTCTCCTCTGCTGCTGGCTTTCAAACAGCTGACTAACCTTGCCCGACTCATCATCAGAAGTTGAATTCCCTACTGCTCAACAGACATCCAGGTGGGATGCAGCCTCGCCTTAACAATAGATGCTTATCAACACGTCTCCACTGCTACTACAATCAACCGCCCCAAAACGAACCCATCAGAATCCATGGATTCTACACATGCCTTTCCCAAAATGTGGTATGTTTGTTTCAGTACACCAAATACCCTCAGGGTAACTTGGCAAGGTACATGGGCAAAACTGAACAGCAACCACGAGCCATAATGAAGTCGCATAAGAAAAATGTAAAATATACCACCATTCCCCCCTCTCCCCCCCCTTCAAAAAAATGTCCTTATCTCTCAGTTAATTCCTGGACCACCATGGCTACAACACTTCTTATACTGTATAGTACTGTACGGATTTCAGTGAACTTGCATGGGGTAATTCTGTGCAGTGTTTTTGTCTAATGGATTTAATGGTACAATGCGGCTGGAGTCAAAGTATCCAGCATTGTGCTCTTTCTCTCTCTTAATTGAACTGGAGAAAATTTCCTTGATATATTTTAGTAAGTTAAAAATGAAATGCAGAAAAACTCTGTACAACTTAGGGCAGTGGCATGCACTGTTTTAATTGGCAGACACTTACAAGAGTTACATGATTAGAAGCAGGTTTTAGTCTGATTTAAGATGCACATTTTTAAGGATGAAAGCCAGTGGTAAGTGGGTGCTAACCTCCCCAGGGCACCATGCAAATGCCACCCTAATTTTTTTTTTTTTTTTTTAAAAGACCATTAATTTATTTTGTAAAGGTCTAGTAAAATAGTTGTTATTTTCATATTTGCTTTTGAATCATTAGTTTCTGTTACAGAACATAATTGGCAAGAGTAGAGTTCTTGGAGATTATTTCTTCCTGAGTTTACTAGAATTTTAAAATTTATTGGGATAAAGCCTAGTAATAGGTTTTGTTTTTAATTTGTAGTATAACTTCATTGTATAAGTATAGCTGCAAAGTTATTTGGCATGTGCAGTATAAATGTGAATATATTTTTGCTTCAGCTTTCAACTGTGAGAAGCAAAAACCTTTGCTACTAATAATTTTAGTGTGAATTAATAATTTTTTCTGTACTTTTTCTTTCCTGCTCCTTTCAGAGATTGAAAGGTGGCATCCCCATCTTGTAAAACTATGTAAAGTCTTCATATTGTTGTACAACCTTTTTTGGACAATGTATTAAGAGAAGCATCTTAAGTATTTCAGCAGAGAAAATTCTGAAAAAGTAGCTTGCAGTATATAACATAACATTGAGAAGACAAAATTTCAGGATTAACTGAATATGATAGTCATTAAATTGTATTATATAATCCTTATAATGTAACGTGCAAAAGCTATAATTTTGTTGAGAATCAACTGGAAAACTAAGAATATTAACAGAGAGCTTGATCTCCCTCTCCAGTGAAGTAATAGCTACAGTGAATTGGCCAAGGGTACAGTTTCACAAATTAATCCTAGAAATGAAAAATGAAAGAAAACCTTGGTCTTGTACATGCAGGTGGCAGCCACATTTAGACTAGGATTTTAATGTCACTCTGCTGAACTTCCTTGAAAAATGGCACCAACTGCCACTGGCTGATGCTTTGAGAGAGTGTACAGTAGTAGCAGCTGAGAGATTTGATGTAGCATTAACTCCTGATCAGATTTTCATTTGGAAATCCATGAAATAAGCCTGATTAGAAGGAGTTGAATTGGCTGAGGCATGCAGTGAAGTGAATCTGATGGCAGTGCAGAAAATTAGTTGGTGCAGGAGATAATCCAGTATTGACAGTGAAAGCAGAGTTGGTCAGCAGATGCTTTTCGCCAGCTCAAAGCTGTCGGTAAAAGGTAGTGAAATGAGTAGTTGACCATAACGTAGCATAAGAGAGGAAAATTCAAGACTTTTACTGTTTGTGTGGAGTAGCTAGACCAGGGGTGGCCAACCTGTGGCTCTTCAGAAGTTAATATGCGTCTCCTTGAATCTTTGCACAAGCTCAAGGGGGAGGGAGGAGCAAAGATTCAAGGAGACGCATATTAACTTCTGAAGAGCTGCATGTGGCTCCAGAGCCACCCCTGAGCTAAGACTGTCCGTGCCAGGAGTGACCAACCTCCAGCACAGGTGCCACAAGTAGCACATAGCAGATCAAGGAGGGGACAGGTAGCACAGGGGCAGATATAGCAGGAAGCAGAAAGCAAAGCAGCAAATTAGGCAGGGAGCACAGGGCTAGGAGTAGAAAGGAAAGCAGCAGACTGGGCAGAGAAAGGGGGTTTCAGTAGCACTTGAAGGTGTGGGACTAATTTATGACTGACCCACCTGCCAAAAGGTTGGTCTTCACTAGTCTATGCAGTATGCCATTATTTTACCACAAATAAAGGGTGCATTCACTGTTCTCCCTTAGAATCCAATGATAAAAATATAAGAAAATTAAAAACAATCATTTTATATGTAAATGGCTCTTCTTTTTTAGGAAAAGTAAATGCATGTGGAAGTGCAGCCTCACCATATTTGTATGGGAAAAAAGTTGAATGAGCATTGTGGGAAGTTGTTTAATATCCATCTTGTAAATTAGAATATGCTTCTGCAAAATAGCAGCAGACCAAGACAAATCTTCAAAATAGAATGGTTTTATTACATTTTTGTAATTTTTACTTGGCCCCTGTTAATCTAGCAAAAGAATAACAAAGTCTACAGGTGCATTATTTTGTTTTTGAAGTATTTGAGTAATAACTCCACTTAATCCAATAGAGAATAGGTTTTAAAACAACAGACCTTAGAAGAAACTTTAACCATATTTACCCAAATCCAAGATGACTTTGAATTTAAAGCGTCTTCCCCAATAATTAAATTATATACATGGAATCTAATTAGTGGAATGTTATCTTAATTTTTCCCCCACTGACGTAGCAGAGAAACCAGCAGCAAGGACCTCTGCCCCTTGCCCCTACATCTGTTGTTCTCTCTTCCTTCCCTTCCCCCCCCTGTGCCTTCCTCTCTATGCCTGTGCTTGCCCCTCTCTCTCCATCCCACCACATTGCCCCGCTGCTACCTGTCCCCCACCCCAGTTGCCCTCCTTGCTCAGTGGAGTTGGGGCTAGAGGGGCCTGAAGGAGAGGGGGGTAGGCAGTCGGGGGGGGGGGATGGGACAGGTGGCACAGTCCACAGTCTCCCCCATGTAGTCTTCCTCATCACATGAGCCACCCTAGTCCGGGACAGGACGTAGTCCAGCTCCGGTCTAAGAGCTGAAGCCATAGCCTCAAATGTTGTTTGGGGCAGGAGAAAACATCTTGGATTTGAATAAATACAGTACGTTTTCACAAAATCTGTTCTATAATTGTCAGTATTAAGCTGCCTGTTAGTGATTCTTGACCAGGGTGCTGCAAGGAGATTTTTTTTGAGGTTGCCATGCACTGTTAGTCTGTTAGGTGTGCAAACATGATACACAAAATAAACCCGGAGATTTCAAATAGGAATCTGATGTCAAAAACATTTTGATCTGCTGTAGTCTTTCTGAGTTCTTTGCAACAGAAAAATTGTGTTATTATTTTTCCATAGTCAAAAATGAGTGAAATCTTAGAGCTGGCATTTTCTGAAGCGTGCCTTCAGTCTAACGAGGAGTGCCTTGAAACTCAAAAGGTTGAGGCTTGTGCCCTACAACTCCAGTGGTGGCAGGGGGTGCGTCACCACAGAGGCAGCAGCACCAAGTCTCGCCACCCCACTCTGCCCTCTCGAGGAAGGTTCCACCCACTTGGCCACAAAGGCAGCTCTTGCCCAGTGCCAGTCTGCTGCTCTGTGCCGTGCAGCGGAGGAGGGCACATCTGGGGGGCACATGCTCCCCTGCCACATTTGCCTCTAGCATCTGACCCCTTCCTACAAGTGTACACAGTGGCAGTGAGCTGGCCCCAGCCTCCCCTGGATGAGCCACCCATGGCTCCGTCCTGCTCCCCAGCCAGGCCCTGCAGCCACACTCTCTCACCCTGGCCCCAGGCACTGCGCATAACCACAGCTGGGTAGCACCCTCAGCCACCAACCCTGCCCCACTCCCTCCTGTGCCATGAGGGCTTGGTGTAAGCTGCTACCTCAATCTCCCCACAAGTCCCCTTCATGTCACCTATGCCCCACACCTCACTTCCATGCATCACCCCTTCCTAGATTTACCTGGAGGCAGCTGTGGGAGCTGCTCTCCACCTTGCTGCCTGAGGCTGTATTGGTAGCCAAGTGCATGTGTGTGTACACATGCACATGGCATTTCCCTGTCTCTGATCACCTTCTTCCTGCTCCTGTCAACCCCAAACAGCTTGCAGGCTGGAACTCTGCCAGTCTGCAAGGGGAAACCCATGGTTTCCCATGTTTTTCTCCTTTACAGGGGAAAATCCGTGTTTTTCTACAGCAAACAGAAAACCCAGATTTCTGTTGATGAGTCATTAGCCTTCTTGCTGTTTTCCTCTTAGGCTGTCCATTGTACTAGTCTCCCTTGCCCCTCCTCTGCCCTCCCCTGCACTCACCTCTCCTCCTCCTTACTCCTTCCTCCCTCCTCTGCTGCCTTCTGATTCCTGCTGGGGCACTGTACTGCTTCCCTTCTACCCTTCCCTGCCAGACTGAGCCCACCAAGAGGTAAAGGGTAACCAGTAAGCTAACCCATTATCACTACACTTATGGGTTAAATGATTAATTCTTTAACCTTTCACATCCCTAATATCCTTTCCAAATAGGAGGAAAGGAGCAGGAACAGATTGATTCCACTTCCCCTAATTACTCGTTGCTGATTCATCCTATTTTCTATTTACAGCAAAAGGTATGTGCCCAAATACTGCTTTGAGATCATACTTGCATAGACCCAGTTTGCAAAAATGTATAAACAATTCTGGTCCAGGAATTGAAATAGCCACTTGAGCTGAGGTAGACTTTTAGGTCTTTTCTCTCTTTCATTTGATGTTTCAGGCAAGTTTGAGGTCTCAAGTGCGCACTGCATTTCTAGCAGGAAAAATGCCACTCTCCCAGTAGAAATTGCTGGTATACATGTGATCATTCAATTTCTTTTGGAGGAAACATGTCCCATCAGTGAGAAGGATCTTTCACTTTGCCACCTGAAACATCTCCCCTTCATGAGAGTTTCTCTGGCTAGAATAAACACTACTCCTTTGTGATCAGGAGTCAAGCAGTAGCTTTGCCTGTGTCTTCCCCAGTTTAGGGAAAGCATAGGGGCATTTTCCAGCAGATTGACTCTTCTCATGATTGGGAGGAGTCAAGTTGCCACTGTATGGCCCTGGCCTAGGGACGGCATGGAGAGCCTCATTGCTTCATTCCTCCCAGGGACTAGAAAGAGCAGCTGCTACCCATGCCTTCCCCATTGTAGGGTCACCCGGTCTGGGGAAAGCGTGGGAAGCAGGGGATAGCAGGCATCTTTGGGATGGAATGCCCGCATGCTCCCTCTCAGGAAGGGTACTACCACTTCAAAATTTGCAGCTTTAGAAATGAATGCCTGTCCATGACCTAAGTGTGAGTGATTTTATTTTGATTAGCATGTGAACTTCAGTATCAATTCTTTCAGGACTTATACTGTGTCTCATCTTGACCACAAAAAGGTGTTTGTATCCCCTAATTCAAATAAAACATCTGTTAAGAATGCTACATAACATTATAAGAAAAGTGTGTCTCATTCTGACCAAGGGGAAGAGACAAATGGAAGAGTCTTTCATGATGACATTATGCACTCCTCTCAAACATGAACCAGCATATTTGTTTTCCAGGGTAGTAGAGGTGCTAGTAGATCGGCACCGATATAAGAAAGTTTTCTGTAGCGGAAATTGGCCCAATGCGCCAATAATTTGTCTGATAAAGGCCTGTGTGTGCATGCAGCTGCAGTGCAGCATGTAGGCAGTGAGGAGCAGAACCAGCAGCATGGAGAGCTATGTGCAGCTGGAAAGTCTTTTGTAGGGGAAGGGAAGGGAAAGTATATGGTGGGGGTGCAGATCAAGGCCCTCTGTGGTGAGGACGGGTGTGGGGTTGGGGTTGGGGCAGGGCCTGGGACAGGGGTTGTCCAGCTGGGGCCATGGCAGGTGCAGGATGGAGGTGCAGCTCATCCGGTGCTCATCTGGTGCATGGGGGGAGGCTTGTGCCCCCAGATCTGTGCAGGGCTGGGGCCGGGCTCTTTCCAGCTGGGCAGATATGGGGGGCATACGCCCCCTGTGGCCTCTCCTGGACGATGAGCACTGAATGATCCATGCACAGTGGTAGAAGATGCTTCCCTTCCCTTCTCGTGTGCCCCCAACAAGCTGCACCTCCGTCCTGTGCCCACCCCACACAGATCTGGGGGGCACAGGCACCCATCCCCAAACGAGCCACTTGTGGCTTTGTCCTGCAACCCTCCCCATCCTGGCTGGTCAGCGCCTGTCCCAGCCCCAGCCCCATTCCCTCCCTCACCATAGGGACCTTGATCTGCCCCCCCTCTTCCACCACACCAGACTTACCAGCTGGATGCAGCTCTTCAAGCTAGAGCTATGTATCGGAAATCAGATCGGTATCAGCTGATATGCCTCAAAAATCTGTCAGTGCACCCTTACAGGCTAACACTTCAGGGCATTTATACATGTATTTTGGCTGGCAGGGGGCGGTGTCTTAATTAGAGTGGCTCTGAGAACCACGCTAATTAAAACACCTAGTGCATCTCATATCAGTGTCCCCATGCTTAAAAAATGGCAGCAGGGGTGCTTTAAAGCTTGTTCAATGAGCATTAGTTAAAGTACTCCTGCTTTCATTGTTAAGTGTGGGGATGCTGATATACGAGATGCTAGAGTCTGCTGGAGTGCAGTAATTACCATGCTCCAACAGACTTGATTAATCGAGCCTGCTGCAACTTGCTGCAATTACAGAACATTGGAGCAGCCTCCCTGCTTGTGTATAGGTGTCCTTAGTTACCCATTTTGTGCGCTACTGAAGTTAAACATGAGAGAGAAAATGCCACCCTACAAGTAACAAAAGTAGACAAGGCTAGTGTATGCTAACAGATAGGTACGTTACAGAGAGGTCACTGGGGATGGGAAAACAATTCCTATACAGCCCTGGTTCCCAACTGTGTTCCATGAAACTGAGGTGGGTTATCCCCATATTGTACTACTTGCTCACACCCTCAGTTAAAAGTCTTATGATAAGGGTGAATGATGGTCCTTCAGAAATTCCAGGAATTGACAAAGATTCATTAACCCACAGAGTTTGGGAACCACAGTCATACAATCCCCTTGATCCTGTCTCAGAAGTGAGAGGGAGGTGAGGAAGGATTAACTGTATTCCCACCCTTCCCCAGTAAATCAGAGAAAGAAAAGGCCAGATAAAAGATAATTATTGATACTAAAAATCTGATTGAAAAATATATTTTTGTATGGTATTTATTGCTCTTACTAGAAAATAACAGCAACAATATATGATCAAACATAACAATCAAAGCTAAATGATTATTTTACATAATTTAGAAAACACATTTAATTTGCACAAAAGTAAGATCTAGAAGAGGTTATTTTTAGCATATTTTAATTATAACTGAGAAGAAACATGAATTTTAAACCTTAGGGATTTTTTTAAAGTTAATATTGTCTCAGAATAAAGGATTATCTTGTGTAATAGAATGGTTAGTGGTTCCATTTTTGATTGGTATGAATACAATGGATTCCCATTATACTTGATGAACAAAAGTCAGTTTTCCAAACAAAGCACATTGGGTGTTGTTAATAATGTGACAGTTTCCTCAATCCAGCTGTCCCAGCATTTTGCCTTCCCATTGCAAATCCAAATATTTGAGGCTAATTGGGTACTTATTTATTATGGGAGATGGGAAAATATGAATCTGCTGGCAGGGTCAGATCAGTGTAGCCAAGCATCTCCATGCCCTGAGCAGTTGTGTGATGCCCAGGTTAGCACTGGCTGCTGTGGTGCCAAAAGCAGTGGCATTATTAGCTGGCACTGCTAATTAGCTGGTTATTTTTTTCCACCACACCCTGTGAGGCAGCACTGGGGCTGCTTTCCCTGTCCTCTCCCCTCCACCCGCCTTAGCTACACTGCTGGGTCAGACCTTCATTTTAATGTTTGACTGATGACCAACACTTATTTTCCCTGTTTCATAACACAGAGCTGAACGTGACATAAGTGTTGTCAGTACTTGATATTGATTTGTTAATGAGTGTTATCAGGTAGAATGAATGATACAGTTGTATTCAGGTGTTATTTTATTCACTGCTTTCTTATTTCTGACTTGGCTATTCCATTTAAAAGTGACATTCATTTTCTGTAGAAAACAAGGAATTGCTATACTTTATGTGTTACAACAGGTAGTATTGGGGAAAGCAGTAAATTGCCCACATAATTTCTAAAAAGCCTTTTTTCATTTCCATAAGTTAGACTTCCACAGAGGTAGCTATGGGTGGATAGATGAATATATGTGAAGTTACAAGACACTCCATGAATTCAGTTGTGAAAAAATAAAGGAGAAGCAGCCAACTAACAGCTAAGTTAGGTTTTAAAAACATGGAAAAGTTAAGAGTAGCATTATTTGCATGTCAGAGTTTGGGGATGTAGTTGCCTCCTCTTTACTACTGCTATTACTTGATGCTATTAACATATGGCATTTAATATCAATAGCAAAGTTTAATATTCTCAATTTTTCCTTACATTGCAAAATATATCACTTTTATTTGACACCAAAGTACTAAATCTCTTTTAGACAGTAAGGGGATGTTTTAGAATTGGTATAAGCAGATGCACCAGCATACGTCATTTATTATTTGACCATATATTCCAGAATATGTGTGTTAAATATAGTGCTGGTAAGAGTTAGCCACCACACAAATGTTTCACATACATTGCAGTTTACTCTAGTGTGATTTATTTTAATTAGCTCTGAGATTATTTACTACTTTGTGCTGCGTGGTAACAATAAACATTGAAATGCCTTCACTGTTCTTTCCTTATGAATGGAAACAAGAGCTTTCCTTTTACTCGTTCTGATTTGTTCTACATACTGCCTTCTTGTGAAGTGTGAATGACTCAACCTCCATTATCTTCAATGGGAGTTGAGAACATTCACCACCTCACAGGAAGAGCTCAGTACCTCCCTGGCTCAAGCACCTAGATTGTAGAGATAGGAAGTAAATGTCCTTGAAGCATAATGTCATTTACCTGGCGTGTTTTCAAAGTGACATTGGGATTGGTATTTTTTATAAAAAGAGATTTAAAAAAACTTGGCTTCTGATCTAAACCAGTTTAATGTCTGTTGGATAATTAGCATGACTGCAATTTGACTCTTATGAATTAGCTACCAATATAACAGCATTATATTTCTGTTGAATACAGAAATTCCATTTCTGTAGCTGGATTTGAATGGTATGGTTTGCATCCATTATTTTTTTTAAAGTAAGCTGGATGAATAAGTATGTTTGAGGGTTTTTTCCCCCCCAACAGATTTGATAAAAATGAACTGCTCAGAACTTCTCTTTCAAGCAAAGCTTCCCAGCCTCAAATTATTTTAGAAGTCACAGGCTGCTTCCTGTACATAAATAATATTGCACTGAAATGCTTACTTCAGTATGACACTGCCATGCTTATAGACTTTCAGTTTATATTCAGTATTACCACCCATGGGATGATTCTGGAAAAAAAATCCTGTTAAATTAAGAATAAATATTTGGCTAAATAGAAGATTTAGAGTTCATTGATTGGAAAAAGGGTTTATGATTATTAGTCACAGGAAAACATTGATTAAAAGCACTGTGATTTCTAACAAGTCATATATTAGTGCTAATTAAGATTTACTGAACATCACACCTTCAGCTTTCAGTTTCAGAGTTGCATTTCTTCAGTCTTAACTTTTTTCTTAGATGATGTTTAAGATCTGTTCCTTAAAACTAATAATATAATCTATAAAAATGCCTTTTTTAAACATATTTCCTAAGCTGAGGCTCTGCCCATCGATTTATATGTAAGAACAGAACAGCTTTAGAAGAGTCAGTCTTAAAACCTTTTTTAATACTCCTCTGGATAAAGTGTTTTAAACCAAGAAAAATATTACAGTTATGTTTTTACATACACTTGCAATGTTTTGAAACTTCTAAAGGCATTTAGGACTATTTTCTCTCCAGGGTTTCCTTATCCTTCCTTCAAGTGATTTAACAAACAAATATTTTCATAAATTGCATGTTCTCTCTTTGTGAGGTTGATATTTTCTAATGTTAAGATTGAAAGAGTTTATAATATGATCAAATGACAAACAGTGGTTAGTGGCACAAGGACCAAACCACAAACATTTACTTCTTGTTAAACCATAGTACATGCTGTTTTTTACTGTGAAGTCAACCTTAGTATAATTTAAGAAACTTCCATTGATGTTGTGGAGAAGTCTTCTCCCAAAACTAACTGTTGTTGAATTCAAAACCTCAGCCTTTTTTTTAAGTTATAATCCTTTGCCCTTACCTTACCATTACACTTAAAAATTTTTTATAAGTGAAACCAGGTCTAGTCTTCTAACAAGGCTCCACTTGGATATTAAAGTTTTAAGTACGTGGATTAGGCCTCAGCTGTTGAAACATTTGTAGTTTGGCTTAACTGGGAAGGATTAAACTGAGTCTAGGCCTATGCAAGCAAAGGGTTCGGAAGTGACATGGAAAGCCCCCTGGCCACAGCTGTTCCACACAGCATGGCGCAGTCACAGGTGCTTGCACAGAGCCAAGTCCCAATTCTTGTGGGAAGTACCGGGCACAAGGCTGAAGTTTCAGAGGCTGGAAGGGACCTTACAGATCATCCGGTCCAGCTACCCCCCTTGCACATTGGTTCCTTTTTCTTGGTTCCCTTTTCCAAGCTGATATTTACACAAGTAAAGGTTGTTAACAATGAATTAGACAGGCACGAGAGTTAGGATTTCATCAGAAACACGTATTTATTAATTAAAAATGTAACATAATATCACGTATTGAGTACATAGCCCCAAGTAAGGCATGGAGAGTAGGCTGAGATGGCTGTTTTTACATTTGATCAAGTCCACCCCCTTGTACCTGCCCCGGCTTGCTTGAAGAGATGCATCGTGGCAGCCCTCGTGGGGCACAAGTCCTTGAGCTGGTCCCCTCCCCTGGATAGGGAGCGGGAAGGAACGGGACGGGAGGGCAGGGGAAGCCGGCGGAGGCTGCTGGAGGCTCCGGGCCCAGGTTACAAGGGCAGCGCCAGGCAGGACTTAAAAGTTTTGAAGTTTCCGTCTGCCCCGAAGGTTTGGGGGAGCAGCGCTTCGCTGCAGGACATGGCGGCGCCTCCGGGGCGGGCTGAGGGGAGGGCGCGCGGCTCCCGCGTGCCTCCGGCCCGGCCTGGGCCG
>NW_017728951.1:31550609-31608409 GCF_001723895.1 Crocodylus porosus | reverse complement strand
CGCCAGCGCTGGGGCCGGCCGCGGCCGCCCGGCGGCAAGGGAGGGCGGGCTGGAGGGGGCGGGAGACGCACGCTGTTTCCCTTTCTGTTTCGCGGCGCGGCGCGGCGGGGCGGCCGAAGGCCGAGGGGTGCGCAGGTAGGCGAGGGGCCGCAGGTGCGGGCGGGGGGCGCGGGAGCCCCGGCCCCGCGCGCGGGCAACGGGACCCTGCGCCTTCTCCGGGCCGCGGCGTGCGGCCTGTCCGCCTCCAGCCTCTGCGGGGGAGCGGCGGCCTTTGCACCTGTCGGCCGGGGCCGGGCTGGGCGCGTTACATAAACCCGCACCCGGCCAAGTGTTGCGACACGGCCCAGCCCCGCCGCCCGCCCGCGCTGACCGCTCTCCTCCCCGCTGTGCCGCAGGTATGGCCGCGCCTGGCCCCGCCGCCGAGCGGCCCGCGGGAGCGACGCCCTGCTAATCGGAGCTGCGGGATCGCCCCCCATGCTGCGAGCGGCGCAGCAGCCCTGGTGAAGCCCGGCCCGACGCTGCCTCCCGGCCCGCCTGCCCCACGGATGGCTGCGCAGAGGAAGCACTTGGTGAAAGACTTCAACCCTCACATCACCTGTTACATCTGTAAAGGCTATCTCATCAAGCCCACCACCGTCACCGAGTGCCTCCACACCTGTGAGTCCTGTGCCAGCCACCGCTCAGGGCATAGCCGCTCTTTTTTCCTTTCTCTTCTTTTTTAAATTTTTTTGGGGGTGGCCAAAGCTTGTGTCTGAGAGAGCCTGTTCCATACTGGGTATTTCCAAAGGACTCGCCAGCTTCTGACCGGCTGCAGTGAGGAGCAGGGGGTCCAGCCTGCCCCTCTTATAACTTCACATTGGCACTTCACATGGCTTGAGCTCCCCTGAGACTCCTCAGGGGACCTGCAGACAAGCAGCAGCATCTTATAAATAGGGTCAGGATCAGCACAGCCTTTACCGCTCACAATGTGGTTTCTGTGGGAGGCTTGTCGAGACCTTTCTAACCCCATCCTCCTCTTTCCTTGCATCTAGGTAGGGACCATGCTAGTGAGTTTCCTTCCTGGGAAAGTAAAGAGTTGGAAACATTGAGTGGCTGTCTGCTAGAATCAAGTCTTTTCTTTTTACAGTACTGGATTGTGTCCATATAGTATATAAACAATAGTTGTATTTGGATTCAGTATCCAAACTGACTGCCTCCTTTACTTCAGTTAGGAGGGTCTTGCTGCACAGAGCCAGTCATGCTGGGGAATGTCAGGTTTGAACTTTTTTGTTTCAGTTCTTAAAGCTTTCTTGTATGTTGCTTGTCCTACCAAAAGGCCTGGCCTGCCTGCCTCTTGAGTTAACTCAGCATGGCAGAAACTTATCAAGAAACTGATTTCCCCTCTTTAGCTCTGTCCCTGAACAACAGTGAAAGACTTGTGAATAGACAACCCGAATAATCTCTCACAAGACATGCTTTCAGCCCACATTTCAAGCGGTAGGGCACATGTCATTTTAAACACATGAGTAATTTTGTCAAGTCAGTGGGATTACTTGCATGAGTAACCTTTGCATAAATGTTTACAAGTTTGTCACTGGAACTTTAAGGTAAGTGCATATATGCAGCTTTTGCATAGCAAGCCATTTATTCACACCTCTACAATATTTGGCAACTTTACAGGTAAAATTAGAACTGGGGGCGGGAAAAGAACAGAAGCCATTTATTTTGTAGTAGATTTTCCATTTGTCAGCCACGGCTAACAGATTTGATCAAACCTCTAAGGTCCCTATGCTAGGGTTTTCTTCATTTTCTGTGAAGCATTGTTCTATTTAATTATGATTGTCTTTATTAATTTGCAGGACCTGGTGATGCACCCTGACAAATCTAGCATGGAATGACAGAGCTAAAATGTATAATTTGGAAAAATGATCTTTTATTGTGAACACCGTTGTTTAGGGTTGTGAGCATAGTTTTGTTTGAACCTTCTCTTTTTACTTTAAGCATATATTTCACAAAAGTTCTTTTGGACCACAGGTTTACATGTCTGATGTCAGTCAAGGGATTCAAGGCTTTTGGCTTTTTTGTTTGCTTTTTTGTGTGTTTTGGTAGATGGTTTCTTTTCTTTGTTAAGCAAAATTTCAGCAAAAATAACTTTTAAAATACAGGGAATATTATTTTTTCTCTCTTAAACGTCTTTCCTTGCAATAAATAACTTAGTTTGAGGGAACCTTAACATTTAAAACTTTTTATGCAGTTAGCTGAACTAGAAAAAACTGTCTAAATTTGGAGCAAAAAATTGAAAATCGTTAGATCGGAAAAGAGTTCAGACTAGCAAACACAATTTTTTTACAGTGCACTTCTGTTAGGTTTTCAGGTTTATTAATAAAAATGGTATTTTTGCCCCATAGTAAAACCATAATGAAAAGAAGGTATGCTTTGGTTTCCCCAACAAAATACCTGTTTCTTTTCTTTGTTTTTAATATTCCGGTTTTTTATGGTGACATTTCTTAGGGTCTTTATAGTTGCAAAGGATTTATGGGCCTCAAAGTCTTTTGCAAAATTGGGAATTAGCCAGACTTCCTTTAAAGAAATCTTGGTAGAGTGAATGTGGAACTCTTTGAAGGACTAAAATGAAACTGAAACATTTAAGTTTACTTGACACTAAAGCAGTGTGGTGCTTTACCCTTTGGCTCCATGGGTCAGATGAATGGTTCGGGGCTGGTCTGTGAGCCAGGATTGGGCTGTGAACCCCCTTTGCCTGTAACCACACTCCACAAACGATCCTGTGCCATCTCTGCTAGCTAGGTGCACAGAGATTGGACTGCACCAGGATTTGGCTTCACAACACCTCAGCCTAGCGCAGCGTACTGGGATTTGGCCCAGCGCGCCAGGATTAGATCCTGTGCTGCCTCTGCAAGGCCTTGTGCACCCAGTAGTAAGCAGGGTCATGTTATGGAGCCCATGGGGCTCCCCACAGTTTCAGAAATTTGGCTGCCACTACCCCCTACTGCCAAATCTTCAGACCCCTAGGGAGCCCCACAGGCTGCATGATGCAGCTCTGGGGGCTGGATCTGGCCTATGGGCTAGAGGTTGAGCCCTTCTGTATTAAAGTATTCCACACATAATAAAAGACCATTTGTATGGTGCTCAATTCTGGAAGATTTTCTGATCATTATTATATACTATTTACTGTACTTGGAGAAGACTTAAATTTTTTTAAATGTTACTAGCACTTTAAAACCATCTCAGTCACATCCAAAGTGTTATCTCCTAGTAGTTGTTCTTTGCACCTGCTTTGAATAATCATGTGCCAGATTTCAAGTAATTATTTTTTATATATGATCTAAATCAGTTGATGTTAACTTAGCAAACAGGGTATAAAGGTGAACTGATATACATGGTTTCCAGTTATTATACAGAGTAGTTAATATAAGCTGGCAATTTCAAATTTGTTTTAGTAAAGTAGTGAAAAAGTGCCATGAATTCTTCCTGTAAGCAAAGTGTTGGGGCTTCTGAGCAGATTGGACCAATATTTCTAAGAAATTAAATCTACTCTTTACCAACACAACAACAGAAGTTTAGATACTAGCTATTCAATATTTCTTGAACTTTCCTCTCCCTATTTTGGAAGGACTACTTTTAGTAGTTACAAAATAATTCATTATCTGTATTTATTTAGTGCTTGGCTTGTTCTTAATGCTACCAACAGGGATTTTGTAATATGAATTAAGGCTACCAACATTTCATATGCCCCACTGAACAGCCAAAGGAGGCAAGATGCAAGGGTGATGTTGCTCTCACCAGAAAAATCCTTGCCTCTCATTTCCTGGTCCATCACAGCTCCAACATCACTCCAACACTACCAAAGGCAGCAAGGATTTTTAGTCACTACAGACTCAAGAAAACTGGATGTGAGGTAGAGGCTGAAAGAAGTAAAGTTGCAGGTTTCATAACCCATCCCTTTAGCCACTCAGTCCTCCAGTGGAGTATGTACTTAATAATTCTAAAAGAATATTAAAAAAAAAAAACTTACCGTACTAAGACACATTAGGCTGTCTATAATCTTGGCTGCATCTAATAGGTGAATGATTAAAGCGATGTTTTTTACTAATTTTTTTTCTGGCAAAATGACAACTTGTCAGCCATGACATAATTTGTTATGTATATATCGGCAGACAAGGTTCTTTGGGTGAATCTGGTATCTTTTATTAGACCAACGTAAATAGGTGGAAAACAATTTTTAAGCAAGCTTTCGGGTTCAAAACCCTTTGTGAGGCTTTTGAAGTTTCAGCAGTGGTGTGTGCTCTTCCTGGATGGAATGAAAAGTAGAGAAGCCAGAGGCTGGGCTGCTGTGCATACAAAATAGGCAGTCAGTGAAGATATAGACTGAGGAGCCAATGGGTGAGAGAGAGACTGGGTGGGTGGGGATAGAAGGGGGATGAATAATGCAGAAGTACCTGGAAAGTCAGATGTCAGGCAGATTGTGTCATAAATCCAATCTCTATATTTAGTCCATGATTTTTAGTAAGTATCCAGAAGGTTGATGAAGTGGAGTGCATAGACTCATCTATCTTGTATGCATCTTGCCTATCTTATGCATCTGCCCATGATATCTGACTGCCTGTCTTGCATGCAGACCAGACCAGCCTCTGGCTGCTTTACTTTTCATTCCATCCAGGAAGAGCACACACCAACTGCTGAAACTTTCTCAGCCTGACAAAGGGTTTTTTAACGCAAAAGTTTGCTTAAAAATTGTTGTCCAACTATTTAAGTTGGTCTAATAAAAGATATCAGATTCACTCAAAGAACCTTGTCTGCGTATGTCCTTAGATGAACACGGCTACAACCTACACCCTTACGTATATATCTACACCTAAGAGTTTGCCTATTCCTGTTTGAGTGTATTGTGGCAGTTGGTTCATTGTGCTGCAGCAGCAGTCATCTGCTTCAAGGATTATGAGGAGGTTTTTTTAACAGTGTTTCCATGTTCTTCTGCCTAGGAATATAGTGTCTTGTCCCTGTGAGGGGGGCAAAAAAAGGTTACAAGTAGTTTTTTCACATCTGAAACTTCAGGTTCTTGTATTGTATGGAGTTTATTGCTTGATGGTGTGGAAACAGAGCAGAAATGGTAGCAGTAGTCAGCATTCGGAGGTGGTATTGGACCATGAGGCAGATGCATATAAAGAGGCTATTCCCATGTGCTTTGCCAGAAAGAACCAAAGAGAAGGTAAACTCTCTGAGCTACACCAATTTGTGACCAAATTGTTATCATAGTCTAAACTGTAACTGAGTGACTAAGGAACCTGTATATGACACCTTGCTTTTGAATTTTAGTGTGTATAGTTGACAACAGCACTACATTGCAACATCATCCCTGTTAGTGCCACTGTCCCTGTGGAAAACTGAGTTCTTATAGCGGTCTGGAGGCTGTCCAGGAACACTGACTAGTTCTCCCAGAGAGATTACTTCAGTGTGCGGGAGAACACATTGGGTGTATATTGCAGGGAAAAGGTCTATTGCCATAAGCATGTCCTTTTGATCCGTATCATCAAAAATACTAATATTGCTATGATAATAGAGTACTTCACACATTGCCTACTCTGTAACTGTTGGGACTGTTGATGATGATCACTTTCGAGTTCTTTCACCTCTGTTAGTCCACAGAGTTTTTCAAGTCTAAATCATGTTACTCTAATCATGTAGGATGTGATGGAACTTAGAGAGTTCTTCATGGAAATAAATGCTATCGTCTTTCAGCCCTCAAGTACTGTTGTACCAACTGGGACTTTTTAGGGACCCAGCCTACTATTTAGCTAATAATGCTAAATGCGGATGATGAGAATATTAATGAGTGGCACCTACTCCCTTAATCTCTCTTTGATATCTTGCAGTGCATCCAGGTCAGGGGAATAAAGGATAAAGTGTCATTATAAGAAAAAGTCTATCCACATAAACAATGATGCTGTTGAAGGAGGGAAGTACTAGCTTTATGCCAGTCCACACAGGGAAATGACCAGGGCCAGAACTTTTAAAAATGCCTGCTTCTCATTGCAAATGTATAGCTAGGAATTGTAAGTGCTGTGAATATTTTGACTTGTTCTACCAAAAAATAGTTGCATGGTAAACTAACTAGTTAGTCCCACTGCCAGCTCACAGCAGAACTTCATCCAAACTTCCTGGCTTCAGACAAACAACCTCAGCCCCTCCACCCTCTGGAACCTAAGTAAATTAGATGCAACTTGTAGTGTGTTCTAAAGTTCAGTGGAGTTATCTTATTCTATATCAAGGTATAAGCAGGGTTCCAAAACAAAAAACCCTTTGTGGTGGTATCTTGTTATCCATATTGCTTGTTTTTCAAACAAGGGAGCCCAGACCCAACAGGGCATAAAATGAGACTCTCCAAGCGACCGTGGAGCCAGTGAACAGGGGCAGCAAACAGGGCGAGCTCTTTGCACACAGTTTGCTGGGAGCAAGAGGGGAAAGGGAAAGAGAAGCCGGGCACAAGGCAGCAAATCCTGCCCAGTGAAGGTGAGTGATCCAGAGCTGCCCTTGCCTTTAGCTTGCTGAATGTTTGTTTGGTGGGCTGTGTATGTTTTGGGCACATGCTCTGAGAAGTTGAGTGTTGCTAGCTAAGTGATTGCTGCCTGTGCCTGCTAGAATATCTAACAAGGTGGCAGAGCCAGTCCAGACCCAGCAGGGTGTAAAAGGAGACTCCTCAAGCAATCAGGCAGGCAGCAAAAAGGGCAAGCTGTTTGCTGGTCAGCTCACAGATCAGTTTGCTGCCCCCCTTGCCCTTTCCCCCTCTGCCCCACCTCCAACTCCACATCTGAGGGGAGAGCCTTTCAGCCTGGTATGAGGAAGGAGGGGGAACAGTAAACAGGCCAGCTTCTAGTCAAGTTTGCCAGGGAAGGTGTGCTTGGAAGAAGGGAATAAGAAAGAAGAGTCAGATTAATAGACCCAGGAGCTGGAGGCCGTTGCAATACCAGAGCCACTGTTTCTGCTTGCATCTGTGATGTCTTTGTCCAGGCAGGACTACTTGCCACTGAGGCTTCCTTCCAGGTCTAGGTTTGGCACTGTGGGGCCTGTGGCTTGTAGGTTTTTTCCCAATGATGGGCTGATGGGAAGGTGCCTGTAACAGTGCTTCCTTTTGATGCGTCTCAGGGAATAGGCAAGAGAGCTACAGGAGGAGGTGATGAGGCTCTGAAGCATCCTCTGCCATGAGGAGTTCATTGATTCAGTGCTGGAGGAGACCTCTGAGACTGGAGGAAGAACTGCCAGAGGAAACACTAGAGAAGGGAGAGAACATGGACTCCCAGGAAAGTGGAAGCTTGTGACCTCTGGCAGCAAGCAGAAATCTTCATCTCCACCTGCAGCAGTTCATCTGGAGAACACATATGGAGTCCTAGCAACAGAGGGCGAGGAGCACCTTCTATTGGTGGAGGAGGACAGGACAGGCCTTCCCAAGTTGGGAAGGATAGAAATCACTGCCACCAAGAATAGGTGCTGGGTGGTGGTGGTTGGAGATTCTCTTATGCAAATGACCAGGGGAACCATCTGCTGACCTGACTTGTTGTCTTGGAAAGGCTGCTGCTTGCACAGAGCCCAGATCTGAGATATCACAGAGGAATTAGTGGGACTCATCCGGTCCTCTTATGACTACCCCATGCTGCTCATCAATGTGGGCAACAATGATACTGCCAAGAGAGACCCTGAGCAGATCAAAAGTGACTACAGAGCTCTGAATGTAAGAGTGAAGGGGACAGGGGCACAGGTAGTGTTCTTTTCGATGCTTCCAGTCAAGGGAAAGAGCCCACGCAGGAGTGGATGCGTTGTGCAGATCAATGCCTGGCTGCACAGGTGGTGTCACCAGCAGAGATTTGGCTTCTTTGACCATTGCTGTTGTTCTAAGAAGGATTGCTAGGAAGAGATAGTATCCACCTGACGAAGAGAGGGAAGAGCGTCTTTGCAGACAGGCTAGCTAACCTAGTGAGGAGGGTTTTGAATTCGGTACACCAGAGGATGGAGACGAAAGCCCTGAGGTAAGTGGATGACCTGAAGGAAGAGCAAGTAGGAGGGGGCAACAGGGGAAGTGTTCTCATTCTTCCTGAGAAAGGGCAATCGACAAGTTACCTTAGGTGAATGTACACAAATGCAAGGAGTCTGGGAAACAAGTAAGAAGAATTGGAAGTACTTGCAGAACCAAGGAACTATGATGTGATTGGAATAACAGGGACTTGGTGGGATAGGTCGCATGACTAAAGCACTGTCATGGATGGTTATAAACTTCAGGACAGACAGGCAGGGGAGAAGAGGATTTGTAGTTCATGTAAAAGCCATATGATTGCTCAGAGCTCTGGTATGAAAGTAGAGATAGGCCTGTCAAAAGTCTCTGGGTTAGGGTCAGAGGAGACAGCAACAAGGGTGATACTGTGGTGGGGGTCTGCTATAGACCAGGAGGAAGAAATAATGGATGAGGATTTCTCCAAACAGCGGAAGTTACCTGATCACTAATCCTGGTTGTCGTGGGGAAGTTCAATCACCCAGACATCTGTTGGGAGGGCAGTACAGCAGTGCGCAGGCAATCCCAGAAGCTTTTGGAGAGTGGGGACAACTTCCTAGTGCAAGTGCTGGAGTGGCCCACTAGGGGCCATGCTCTTCTTGATCAGTTGCTCACAAACAGGGAAGAGTTGGTGGGGAATGTACTAGGAGATGGAAATTTGGGCAGCAGTGACCCCAAGATGATTGAGTTCAGGAAAGGAAAGGAAGGATGGAGAGCAGCAAAGTGAGGATCCTGGACTTCAGAAAAGCAGACTTTGACTCACTTAGGGAACTCATGGGTAGAATCCCCTGGGAAGCCAGTCTGACAAAGAGAGGAGTCCAGAAGAGCTGGCTGTAGAAGCCTTACTGAACGTGTAGGAACACACCATCCCAATGTGCAGGAAGACTAGCAAGTATGGTAGAAGACCAGCTTGGTTTTAGCATGGAGCTCTTTAGTACAGGTTTCCTCAGTTTATGTGGGCTCTTTATATGCAAATTTGCTCCTAAGCAGTTAATATACTTAGACATAAATTGTTATGTGAGGTAAATTAGCTCATATACAATCAGCATAGATGCCCAAACAGTTAAGTGTGTGGGGGGAGGAGAGGGCCATATCCCCACTCACCCCTGTCCCCACTCACCTCAGCTCCTGCTGCAGCTGCCCTACTGAGAGCACCTGATGTCAGCTCCCTGTAGCTGCTGGGCTGCACCATGCCCTGGTGCAGGCAGCTGGTGTTGGCTGCTCCCGGGGCCGCTCCAGCACAGGCTGGGGTGAGTGCAGACAAGTGGAGCCCCAGGGTGGTGTGCGGTGTGGCACTCACCCCAGCCCTTGGTGCAGCAGCCCTGGGAGTTGCTGGTGCCAGCTGCCTGTAGCCACTGGGCTGCACTGTGCCCCAAACCCCCCTGGGGCTCTACCTGTCTCCACTCATCCCAGCTCCTGCTGCACTGCCCCAGGAGCAGGCGATGCCAGCTCCCTGTAGCCGCTGGGCGGCACTTGTACACTGTTGCGGGCGGCCTGCGCCGGCAACTCCCAGGGCCACTGGGGCTGGGGTGAGTGCCACACCCCGCACTGCCCAGGGCCCCGCTTGTCCATACTTACCCCGGCCCATGCTAGAAAGGCCCTGAGAGCAGCCAACATGGGAACCTTTCCCTATTTCTTACATTATAAAGTAGGTTTGCTTTATGCAGCGTTCATGTATCGAATAAATCAAGGTAAACCTGTAAACTAAATCACAACAAAGAAGCTTATAAGAAGTGGAAACTTGATAACTAGGGAGGAATATAAGAGTATTGCTCTGGCATGCAAGGGATAAGATTAGGAAGGCCAAAGCGCAGTTGGAGTTGCAGCTAGCAAGGGATGGGAAGGGGAACAAGAAGGGTTTCTACAAGTATGCCAGTAACAGGAGGAAGGTCAGGGAAAGAGTATGAGTCCCTTCCTGAATGAGGGATGCAGCCTAGTGATGGAGAATGCAGGAGGTGAAGTACTCAGTGGTTTTTCACCTCAGTGTTCACAGGCAAGGTCAGCTCCCAGACTACTGCACCTAGCACCACAGTTTGGGGAGGAAGTGAGCACTCAACAGTGGTGAAAGAACAAGCTGGGGACATATACAAGTCCATGGGGCCAGATGGGATACACCTGAGAGCACAGAGATTTGGTTGATGTGATTACAGAGCTGCTGGACATCTTCTTTGAAAATCAGTGGTGATCAGGAGAGTTCCTGGTTAATTGGAAAAAGGCAAATATAGTGTCCATGTTTAAAAAAGAGAAAAAGGAGGATCCAAGGAACTACAGACCAGTCAGCCTCACCTCAGTCCCGATAAAAATCATGGAGCAGTTCCTCAAGGAATCCATTTCTAAGCACATGGAGGAGAAGGGGATTAGGAACAGTCAGCATGGATTCACTAAAGGCAGGTCATGCCTGCCCAACCCGATTGCCTTTTCTGATGAGATAACTGGCTCTGTGGATGCAGAGAGACAGGTGGATGTGATATACTTTGATTTTTAGCAAGGCTTTTGATATGGTCTCCCATAACATTCTTGCAGGCAACCTAAGGAAGTATGGGCTGGATAAATGGACTGTGAGGTTGATGGAAAACTGGCTGGAGCATTGGATTCAGGAGGTAGTAATGGCTCAATGTCTGTTTGACAGCTGGTATCAAGTGGAGTACCCTGGCATAGATCCTGGGGCTGGTTTTGTTCAGTGTCTTCATCAACAACTTGGAAGGTGGCATAGAGTGCATCCTCCGTAAGTTTGCAGATGACACCAAGCTGTGTGGCGTAGTAGATACACTGGAGGGTGGGGCTAGGAGTCAGAGTGACCTAGACAAATTGATGGATTGGGCCAAAAGAAATCTCGTGAGGTGCAGCAAGGACACATGCGAAGTCCTGCAGGTAAAACAGAGCAGTCCCATGCACTGGTACAGGCTGGGGGCCGACTGGCTGGGCAGCAGCACTGCAGAAAAGGACCTGGGGTTTACAGTAGACAAGGCATTGAATATGAGCCAGTAGTGTGCCCTTGTTGCCAAGAAGGCTAACAGCATACTCGTCTTGGTAGGAGTATTGCCAGAAGGTCAAGGGAAGTGATTCTTCCCCTCTGTTCAGCATGGATGAGGCTACATCTGGAGTACTGTGTTCAGTTTTGGGCCTCCCACTACAGAAAGGATGTGGATAAACTGAAGAGGGGCCAGCAGAGGGAAACAAAACTGGTGAGTGGGCTGGAGGATCATGACCTGTGAGCAGGGATCCAAGTTTTCCATTTCCCACAGTAAAATGGACAAAAACACAGGTTTTCCCCTTTACCCGAGGAAAACGCAGATTTCTCATTTTAACAGAGAAACCCATGGATTTTGCAGTTTTGCAAAGACCTATCTGCAGGCTGGCAGATTTCTAGCCTGCAGGGACCTGCAAGAGAGCAGGAGGAGGGCAGTCAGGCAGTGTGGAAAGCAGCTCCCATAGGTAAGTTGTGAGGGGGTAAAGGATTGAGACCCCTATAGGGAGGGAGTTGGGCAGGGCTGGTGGTTGTTGCCAATCATGGGAGGGGGGTTTGGGGCCTGGGACTGCAACGTGTGCCCACCAGGCCCAAGCAAGGAATAGGACAGGGCTGTGGGTGGCTTGTCCAGGGGGTGAGGCCAGCTTCCCACCACTGCACATGCTCCTGGGGGCTCGGGGGACCTGTGCCCCCAGCTCTGTATGCTGAGGAGCCTTTCATTTTAATCATGGTGGGGGGGAGGGTTATCAGAGAATTTGAGGGGGTTTTTATCGCGGAAAATCAGAATCCCTGCTTATGAGAAGAGGCTGAGGGAACTGGCCTTATTTAGTCCAGGAAACAGAAGACCAAGAGGGGATGTGATAGCAGCCTTCAACTACCTGAAGGGAGTTCAAAAGAGGATGAATCTGGACTGTACTCAATGGTGGCAGATGACAGAACAAGGAGCAATGGTCTGAGGTCAAAGCAGGGGAGGTTTAGGTTAGATATTAGGAAGAATTTCCTCAGTAGGAGAGGTTAGTAAAACACTGTACTGGGTTACTCAGGTGGTGGCATCTCCATCCTTGGAGGTTTCTATGACCAAGCTAGACAGAGCCCTAGCTGGGATGATCTAGTTGGAGATGGTCCTGCTTTGGGCAGGGAGTTGGACAGCGTTTCTCAAACCATGGATCACAACCCAAATGTGAATCCCAAGAATATATGAAAGGGTTGCAAACAAACTCTAAAAATGGATTTTCCTTTAAAGGAGAAATCATGGGAAACTATGGGTTTTCCGTTGCAGACTGGCAGAGTTCCAGGCTTCAAGAGGCTACATGGGGCTCCCCATACCCCACAGACCAGGGGCTGATGCCTGGGGTTGGGAGACAATGGGTTGGGAGTAAGGGGCTCTGGGTCATGACTATCAGTATTTACAAATGGGTCCTGGTACAAAAAAGGTGAGAACCACTGGACTAAATGATCTTCCAAGGTCGCTTTCAACCCTAGTTTTCTGTTTCTGTGATTTATCATTTGAGCATTTTGCTTGTTGCAGTTGTGTACCTAAGGCATATATACATTTAATTAAGTATGTAAGTGGAAGGTAGATGCCATGGGAGAATTTCCAAAAAAGTGATTTGGGTCTTCTGTTGTTTTTCTGTTTAAGCTGGATTTAAAGTAATAGTTGGTCCTTTCATGAAATGCTGCATTGTATGTGCATAAGTGATTGACAAACAACTTTATTTATGCTTTTGAACAAAATAACAGGTTAATGTTTCCGGAACGCTTTTCTAAATAATGTTATTTTGGCAACTAAAGAATTAACATTGTTAGCTTAATAAAGCTGATTTTATAGAGAAGCTTTTCCTTGTATCAGTTGTCTTGTTACTTTGCTGTGGATACAGGAACAGACAGGATAGAGCTGTTGGACTCCAGGCAGTGAAGTTCTTCCCAGTATTCCCTCCTTTGCCTCAGTGGAGTAAAGATGGGGTTGCCTTTGTAAAGTGATTTACTCTGGTTCTGTGTTTCCACTATTTCCTTGACCTTGGCTGGGTTTGAAGGGAATATAGTAGGGGTGCACCAATAAAGATTTTCTTGGCCAATACTGTAGTCCAATTATTAACCAGCCCAAACCAATCCAATTACCAATATGCAGCCTTGCAGCTTGCAGAGCAGCATCTTGCCAGTAAGTTTGGGGGGGGGGGGGAAGGACAGTGGAAGAGGGTAGGGGTGTGGGTGGGCAGATCAGGGCCCCCATGGTGAGGAAGGGAGTAGGGCTAGGGCTGGGGTAGGGACAGGTGCTTCCCAGCCCAGAGTGTGAGGTGTGGAGGACACAGGACAGAGCCGCAGGCAGTTCATCCAGGGGGCGTGGAGGTGGGAAAGGAGGGGGCAGCTCCTGCCACTGCACAGACCCCTGGGGCGGCACTGGGGGCATGCGTCCCCTAGATTTGTGTGCAGTATGAGGGTGGGCTGCCTGGTGCAGGCTGGGGGCTGGGCTACAGCTGCACTCAGAGTGGGTGGGGACAGGGCAGTGGTAGTATTGGGAGTGGACCTACAGGTTGGGCTACAGCCATCCCAGAATTTGCCATAGCCCACTCCTCAGTACCTTCACCTGCCCTGCTTACCCCGGGCACAGCCCCAGGCGTGTAGTCTGCCCTTGCTCCACACATAAATGCAGGGGGTATATGCCTCGTATGCTTCCCCAAGGGTGGATACAGTGGCCAGGAGCTTTTTATCAGTGCCAATACGATATGGATTGATGTATCGGCATGCCTATAGAATTTGGCCTGTAGCGCACAGTATGTTGAAAATGTCTTTTTGTAGAAATAGGAAATTGCGTGAAAAATGTATATGTCATAATACATATTGTTCCAGGGAAAACTAATCAGCATTTTAGAAGCCTCTTTCTCTTCACCTGTGTTTAAGTTTAAAGAAGCTAAACTGATATATATGTCTACATATATATGTGCACATATACTTACTATCACTCATGTTTTATTCCTTTGGTGTTGATATGGGTAGCAGTACTGACATACGTTTATATATCTATTGAGGTGAGTTCAAAGATTTGGAGGAAGAACATCAGCTGCTACTTGTAGACAATTCCTAATGGCAGCACAGTTCTGGGTAAAAAAGGAAAAGTTGCTCTAGATAATATCAATAATAATTTACAGTTCAGTAATTTTTCCAAATGTATAAGCTGTCCTAGTGTTTTAAGGTAGTTGCATGAAATTTTAATCAAACTGTTTGGGTTTGTTTGGGTTTTTTTGCTTTGCAAGGAATATATACAAGGATGAGCAATTTATTTGGGCCTGAGGGCGACTTAGGGAGTTTTCACAAATTTCATCCCTGTTAGGGTTGGAAGGGACCTCGGAAGATCATTGCATCCAGCCCGCAGCCCCAGGGGCAGGAAGTCAGCTGGGGTCATAGGATCCCAGCAAGATAAACATCCAAATTTCTCTTGAAGGCGTTCAAAGTAGGTGCTTGAACTACCTCCGATGGCAGGCTATTCCAGATCTTGGGGGCTCGGACAGTAAAGAAATCCTTCTTTGTGTCCAGTCTGAAACAGTCTTGCAGGAGTTTATAACCATTCAACCTTGTCATCCTTTGGGGCGCTCTGGTGAACAAACGTGCTACCACATCCTGGTGGACACGCCTTATAAACTTATATGTGGCCATCAGATCACCCCTGAGACTGCACTTTGCACTTTTCCAGGCTGAAGAGTCCCATGGCTCTCAGCCTGTTGTTGTGAGTTCTGTTTTCCTGATCATGTGTGTGGCTCTTCCCTGGATTCTCTCAAGCTTCTCCACATCCTTTTTGAATTGTGGAGCCCAAAACTGGATGCGGTACTCCAGCTGCGGCCTCACCAAGGCTGAGTACAGTGGGAGAATGACGTCCTGGGATTTGCTTGAGAAGCATTTATGGATGCAAGCCAGCGTTTTGCTCAGTTTTTACTACCTGCAACGTCACATTGAAGGCTCATGTTCATCTTGTGGTCAACATGACCCCCAAGTCCTCCTCATCTGTAGTACTAGCCAGTGTAGCACTGCCAAGCCTATAAGCATGCTGCAGGTTTTTCTTCCCAAGGTGAAGAACCTTGCATTTTTCGGTATTAAACATCATCAGGTTCTCATCCGCCCATTTCCTAAGCCTGTCAAGGTCAGCCTGGATTGGCTTCCTGTCCTCAGGTGTGGATGCTTTATCCCAAAGTTTGGTGTTGTTGGCAAACTTGGCCAGTCCACTTCTGACTCCAGTGTCCATATCATTAATGAAGATGTTGAACAATATAAGTTCAAGTACAGAGCCCTGCGGGACCCCACTGGTCACAGGGCACCATGATGATTGACTTCCATAAACCACTACCCTCTGGGTCTGACCACACAGCCAATTTCCCAGCCAGCAGATCGTGGTGGACCCAAGGTACCAGATCAAAGGCTTTTTTAAAGTCAAGATATGCGACATCAATCTCTTCCCCTTGTCGGGGTGATAGGTTACCTGGTCGTAAAAGGAAAAGAGATTGGTCAAGCAAGATGTACCCACAACAGATCTGTTCTGGGTATCCCTCAAGATATTACCTTCAGCTAGTCTGTTAAGGATGGCCTCTTTGATAATCTTTTCCAAGACCTTCCCCAGGATAGAGGTCAGGCTGATGGGCCTGTAGTTTGTGGGATCTACTTTCCTCCCTCTTTTTCAAGATAGGCACAACATTGACCTTCTTCCAATCATCAGGCACTGCACCAGAGCGCCAAGAGTTCTCAAAGATCCGTGCTAGGGGCTGAGCTATGATGTTAGCCAGCTCCTTGAGTACCCTTGGGTGTAAACCATCAGGGCCAGCTGTCTTGAAGATCTCCAGCCTGTCAAGGTGTTCCTTCACAAGGTCAGCACTGATGGAGGGTAAGGAATCTCCCTCACCTGGGCATCCCTGACCCACAGTGGCCAGGGGTGTCCCATGGGACTGGTGAAAAAAAGACACAAAGTACCCATTTAGCAAGATCTTGACAGGCTCATGAAATGGGCCAATGAGAACCTGATGGTGTTTAACACCAAAAAATTCAAGGTTCTCCACCTTGGGAGGAAAAACCTGCAGCATGCTTATAGGCTCGGCAGTGATACACTGGTCAGCACTACATATGAAAGGGACTTGGGGGGTCATGATCGACCACAAGATGAACATGAACCTTCAGTGTGATGCTGCAGCTAGTAAGCGAGCAAAACGCTGGCTTGCATCCATAGATGCTTCTCAGGCAAATCCCACAACGTCATTTTCCCCTTGTACTCGGCCTTGGTGAGGCCGCAGCTGGAGTACTGCATCCAGTTTTGGGCTCTAGAATTCAAAAAGGATGTGGAGAAGCTTGAGAGGGTGCAGAGGAGAGCCACACGTATGATCAGAGGTCAGGAAAACAGACCTTATGGTGAGAGGCTGAGAGCCATTGGACTCTTCAGCCTGGAAAATCTCAGACTCGGGGGCAATCTGGTGGCCACCTACAAGTTTATCAGGGTTGTTCACCAGGATATGGGGAAACGTCTGTTCCCCAGAGCACCCCAAGGGATGACAAGATCTAACAGTCACAAACTCCACTGTGACCAATTCAGGCTGGACATAAGGAAGAACTTCTTTACTGTCCATGCCCCCAAGGGTTTGGAACAGACTGCTGCTGGAGGTAGTTCAAGCACCCACTTTGAATGCCTTCAAGACACATTCAGATGTTTATCTTGCTGATCCCTGCTGACTTCCTGCCCATGGGGCAGGGGGCTGGACGTAATCCTCCGGGGTCCCTTCCAGCCGGAATGTCTATGAAATCTATGAAAATAAAGAACAGCACAGCATACATCTGGGTATACTTTTATGATTCAAGCAGAAATAAGCAAGCTTTTACAACTTGGAATCTGTGCGTCTTAAAATTCTACGTTTTTTGTAACTTGTGGCCAGCCAGGTAAGGGAGTCTTACCCAAATTGAGAGAGAATTTCCAAGGGGTGCTGGGTCTTCGTTATGCCTGCGGACAGGAGTATTGGCAAAGGATGACAGAGGAACTCATCTCAGAGCACTGAGCCCCCTTTTTTATCCCCTTCCTGAAACGAAGGCTTATAGCATGACTTGATGAAAAAAGTTTGACATATTTGGTCAGAAAGGAAATGTAATTGTGTCATCCTGCTGGTTGAGTTACAAACACTGACCTGAACCCTTAATTAAGGTTTGATGTCATAAGACTGGCTAGTCTTCTGAAAAAGTTATGCTCATTTGGCCTTGCTTAATACACCCAAAGGCCTACTTAAGCTACTGTAATGCATTGCAAAAGAATGCCAAACTCAGCACAATGGTCTACACTATTCCCAATGACATTTACAGTAGTCATTGTCCTATTTGCTTAGGAAAAGCCATTTTTCAGGTAGATGTTATGTCCATCCTTAGTTTCTGGTAAGACAGCTTTTAAAACATCTTTACTACTTTTGTCATACCTATGTTCATGTAGAAACAGGAGCTCCTCAGAGAGCAGCTTCTGCATTTGTGAAAAAATATTCTTGTTCATCATTTTTATCTGCCTTCAAAGTTGATGGACAAGGATCATCATTCACTTAACACCCTGCTTTTCACCAGAAATTCAGCTCGGATATTGCTGTCAGGCAGAAAGACCGAACAGACAGAAAACATCCCATATATAGCCTTCAACATAATTTTCATGTAGATGCTGCTAATGGTTGTGCTGGATTCCATAGCATTATCATCACACTAAATGCCCTGTTCTTTTAGATGTGCTGAATTGAGATCTGTGCATCCATTGGATCTTACAGACCTCAGAAATCTTCAGCCTCAGCATTCTCTTCAACATCACCAACAATTTACTTCAGAAGAAAAGCAACATGCTCTAACCAATCTTCCTTCAGCAGCTGTATCTCAGTCTTCTCCCGATAAAGTAACTGGCTTCATTGTTATCATTTGATTATTATAAAAGCTTTCCAGAACTTTTCAGAAAAATGGCTGAGAATTCACACATCCCAGTAGGAAAAGTCAGTAAAAAAATACAGATTATTAGATATGCATCTTTTTTTCATTGCCACATAGAATAGTAACACCTATCAGTAAAGTGTTAGAACTTGCCAAGATCTGTGGCACTACGTTATCAGAAGATGCAAGCTTAGTTAATGGTATTGGCTGCTGGCACCTCCTTGTTCTCTCACTTGTACTTCAGTCACTGTCATGACTATACAACATTCATATAAAATGCTGCTAACAACTAAATTGCTAAGCGTATCTGGAAAGAAAATATGATCAGCTAGTGTACAGATGTGGATCTCTAATTTTATAACACTTCTATGTTCTGTCAATATAGCAAGGGACCAAGGAGAAGCAATAGTGGCAGTTAGGTTGGAATGCCAACCCATTTTGGACCCTATCCAGCGTGTTCCCACCCGCAGCTCTGAAATTGTTTCTGGCTGCTCAGCTAAAGCTATCAAGTTAATGTACACAAGTTAAAGTGCACTGAATCCCAGTTACAGTGTTCACATACAGGTTTAATACATGTTAATGTATGTGCACTAATTTCACAACTTTAGTTAATTTGCTTTAACTTTCCTGACTATCCAGTTGGCTTGTTGTGCTGGCTGCCCAAATTATTAAATGTTTGACTTTTTATTTTTGTGAAGATTTTAGGAGTTCCTCAGAAATCTCCATGTCCGTAGTTTTTAGCAATTTGTTTTAGAAGTGGTCTTGGCTCTTGGATAATGGATGGAAAAAGAAGTTCTATCAGCAGAAGCTATACTGGAATTGCCAACACTTTTTATGTCCATTTATTAAAGTATTTGCAATTGTTTCAGTGTAGGTGAAAAATGACACATGTAAGAACCAACCTATTGGGTATTAACAAGTTTTGTTTCATTTTTAGTATTAATGGCAGTAAAGTCTGTAATTAATTGTGTTTGGAAGAAACCGTGTTGCAATACTTTGCTTGGTTTAGTAACAGTTTATAGGATTAAATGACATTGTTGGGTTTTTAATGCAGTATCAATGAATCTGTTCTGGATATTAAGATTCATATATTAATGTTTATCAGTCCTGACATCACTAATGTTGAAGGCCTTGCATCTTAGTAGAAAGGTAACTTGCTTCTACCTTTGGGACTCTTGTTATATATTCAATTTTATCTAAAACTTTCTAAAAGAGCAAAGATACAGTATAACCTCATAAATCCGGCGTCTTTGGGACCTAGTACCTGCTGGAAACCTGAAAATTCCAGATTTTTTAAACTGTGTGCGGCCGCTGCTTTGCAACTGCCTCCCACTACCCTTCCCTCCTCCGCACCCCCGCCACCCCGGACACGGAGGGGGAAGCTTGTACCCAGCAGCTGCATCCACCACCCTGCACTGCTGCTCCATGTGCAGCCACTGTTCCGGGAGCAGCCACCGCTACTCCCTGATGTAGTAGTGTATTTTTAATAAGTGTCGGATTTTTGAGAATTCTAGAATTTTCAAAAACAGATGTTAAATTGCAGTCAGCTGCTGCTCTTTTGTAGTTTTTAGTACACTCTGTCTTGGACTTTGATTAAGGACGAAGTGCTGTGATTATGCGTTCTGTAATGTTGTGAGGATTATAAAAACAAGAATTAAAATGAAAACTAAAACTTGCCTAACCTGTTCTGATTGACTCAATACAATAATATCATCACTGAGCACAGCTAGTCATGACTTTGGGGAACAGGACAGTACAAAACAGTACGTTTTCTGTTACCTCTCTAGTTTTTGCTACATTATCTAGTTAACGCTGGCCTGTTTGTTTTGTTTTGTTTTTGTCTGGTTGGGGTTTTTTTTATAGTAGGTCATTTGTGAACAATAATATTTTCTTGATCTAGAAATGCTGCATTGTTCACATTTTGCCTAACACTGTTTATTTTTGCTTTGTACAGTTTGTAAGACTTGTATTGTTCAGCACTTTGAAGACAGTAATGATTGCCCCAGATGTGGCAATCAGGTGCACGAGACCAATCCATTAGAAATGTTAAGGTAAGATGGCATTAAACAAAGTTTGATTAAATATATGGAATGGTGCTTTTTAAAAATTCCTTAATACGGTTTTTATTCTGAGGAAATTTCATTTTATGAATCTATATACAAATGCTAAAAAACTCTTTTATGTGTAAGTTCTTGATATCCTTAATTTTAAAAAAATAAAAATGAACTGGATACCCAACTATGGCTAAAGTATAGCAGAACAGTATTATACAATCAGCAAATTAGCTAAAAACCTAACCCTAACCCTTCATGAAAGCTCCCCCTTTCATCTTTTGTATTTCTTTCCTGTGTTCAGAAGTTTGAGCAGAAAAGTGAAACTTGTTATTTTAACAGACCTCTATACAGATTATGATAATTTAAAAGGAGAAAGACTTTTGATCATCCATGTTAGAAATAAGTTTATATTGTAACTAGGAAAAGAGTAGTGGTACAAACTTGATACATTCCCTGAAAAGTATTTCAGAAACTGCCATTTCTGTGGCTGCATTTTAAGTCTGTTATCTCTTTGTTTCTTACAACCTTGGATCAGATTTCCGAAGAGTTTCCCTGTTCCAGTTAACTGGTTCAACAGGGATTGCATATAGTATGTTTACCGATGCAGATGATCATTTGATCTAGGTTAGTAAATTAATTGGCATTAAACTTTATATGTTCCACTGGGCTACAACACCATTAAAGTTTGATTAATCAGCTATATAATTTTGATTCATTCAAGTTCTTAGACCTCACCTAGTTGGAAATCCCCTTTTAGTACAAGGTGCACACAGTGCTCTTCATCCTAAAGAATTTCAGTGTTAATATTTTATGAAATGGGAATAGCAAACCTGGCAAATTATGATGTCCCATGAATGGGATCTTCACAAGTTACAGGAAAAATGAGTTCCTCCATTCCTAGTGACATGTTTCTTGATTTCTATCTTATAAATAAGGTAATTACTGCCTTTATTTAAAACAGAAGATTCTCTCAGTAGAATCTAGTGTCTTAAAAGAAATATTTGTTTTAATAGAATTTTGTGAATTAACAAGGGATGAAAATAAATTGAAGTCAGAGGCATAAAACATTTCCATATCTATAATATCTATCTCAACTACTTCACTGAACAGTCTTCATTAGTCACTGGTTGTAGCTCTTGGAGACTGAGGAGGCTACTCCTGGAAAATGTTCACATTTATGTCTATAACTGATTTTCCACATTGTAAAGTATTTACTATTGGAAGAAGCCAAAAGATAAGTATGGAATCCTATAGGTTGGTTGAGATGCCAAACACGATAGTCCACTGTAACCCTTAATGGAGAGAATGTGGGATATCTCCTTTATTTGTTTCAGTAATGAAACTGATAATTGAATTTATATCATCTAAGCTAAGGCAAGCTGTAATAGGTGCCTGATCCATGCTAAACAAACCAGTTTGATATGAGTTCATCTTTTGAGGAAGCATGGTGGACTATAATCTTCTTTTTCTCTATCCTTTGCCTTGCATACAAATAAAAAAAAGAGTTTTTTTTATATGCTGTTATTGTTTTCTAAGGTGTTGTTTTGTAAGATATTCTACCCGTAGAGCTAATGATCAAAATTGAAAAAAATGTCCTTTTGAAGTCAGTATATGAACAAATGATCAGGCATTGGTCTTGTCTGAGTTGAGTTTATTTGTTAATTCCCTTGTGGTATCTACAGATCTCCTTGGCTCTGTGGTAAGATGTTTGAGTGTGTAGAACAGTTTGTGGGAGAATGACATGCTGAGATTACTTACTAGAAAGGCAAATGAGGAAGATGCAGTTTAATTTCCTCTAACCAGTTTTGTTAGAAAATGTCTTAAGAACCATCTTTCTAGTCTTGTGGGGGAATATACCTTTTGTAGAAGGCTTTCTTTATCTATCTGTCCATCTATCTATAAAGAAAGAATGTTTATAGTTGTTTCACATTGTGATTGTCCACCCAGCAGACAATATATAGTATGTACTGTTCACAATTAATTTACGTCAGTTTCACTTCTGCAGAAGATGCGTTTTCTGATTTACATAGCGGTCTGCATTTATAAAATCATTATGTGCTCTAACCAGGGTGAGAGAAGCTTTGCCAGAAGTGCAGAAAGAGACACTTTCTCTGGAAACTTCCTGGTATCTCTTTTATGGTAACTAGGTTTATTCTGCCAAAAGACTGCATAAAACCAATAATTTATTAGATTATTTATGTATTCTAAAATATTTTAAAAGGTTAAACTTATAAAATAAGAAGAATGAGTGAATAGTGTTATCTCTTTTCTGATGTTAACAACATGGCTTAATGTACATAATTTATTCTGACTTTTCTGAAAGCCCATCATATGTCCTAAAAATGCAATAATTACATGTGATATGGCAATAAGTACTGCATATATATTTTTAACTTAAAGCAAATAGGTCTATTATGTATGCACCATGAACAAAAAAAGTTTTGATGATACTGAGGGAAATGGCAGGGAAAATGTTAGAGCCCTTGGTAGTAATATATTCAAGACCGTGACATCTTCAAATATCTGATGGACTGTCACAAAGAAGAGAGAAAATACTTTTTTACTCTTGCTGCAGTGGGATGCAGACCAAAGGCTTGAAATTGCAACAAAGTAAATTTAGATTGAATATCAGGAAAAACTTCACTGTTAGAACAGTAAGGCAGTGAGATTATTTATCTCTTCAGAAGTTGTGGAATATCCATCACTGGAAGTGGTCAAGAAGAGGATGGACAAGCATTGATCAAGAATGATCTTAAGAATTGCTATATCTGTGTTGCACTGTAGGTATTTTCTGTGCTTCTGGGCTTTGCTGGTTGCCACGTGGGGCTGGGAGGGATATTTTCCCCCTCCTGTTGCTATACAAGCTGTGAAGGAGTCATCTCCCTCAGAAGCATTGGGTGTGACTACTGTCAAACTTGGGATTTTGACTGAGGTGTGTCATTGCTCTTGTTGGGACTTAAGCCCAGAGGTTCCTGGCTGTAGGTTCTTGCCCCTCTGCTCGGGTCAGATTGATCACCATATTTGGGTTCAGAAAGGAATTTTACCCCGTGGTCAGATTGGTACAGACTGAGCATTTTTGCCTCCTGTATCAGGAGACATGGCCCTCTTCCTTGGAACTTCTGAGCATATTTTAACAAACCTCACAGCATCAGGACATTGGCCACTGTTTTCCCCCTGCTTTGCCTGTGGTGGTTAGGGTGCTGTGCCTTGTGGTTGTCAGAGTTGACAGTGTAGTTCTACTAATAAGTTAGACAATGGATTTGTGTAGGCTGGTTTGGATAGGGATGATCAGGCAGAGGTTTGGACTAGATGCCTTGTGAAGGTCCTTTCCAGCTATACTTTTCTATGAATTGATTTATATTGATTTCTGTTAATTGATTTTATATTGTTGCAAATTTGATCTTACAAGATCTTTGAAATACAGATATTTCTGAGTTATTGGTGTCCTACATATAAATTGTACAGGGATTTTAAGTCCTGTAAAGTTGATTGAAATCCTGTGTCTATCTATAACATGGGAACTGTTGAATTCTTAGAATTACTATGGGCCCTGTCCTGTATTCACAACCTAACCAAAGTTATGTGCCAGAAATCAGTAGGGTGCGTCATGAATACTGAATCACTTTCTTCTGCCAGCTTGTTCTGTGTATGCCAGTGAACACTAATGATACTTGAATTTGTCACATTACAGAATATTTCATAATGAAGGGTTGTTTGCTTGGGTAAAATAGAAATTGGAGATATAAAAAAAAGCTGTTATTTACCTTTGTTTTATTTTATATCGTGTTCTATTTGAGAGAACTTTTGGACAAGGTTGGGGTGGAGAACTACAGTTAACTTTATATAGTCTTGTTCCAGCTTTTACTGGAAGTACCAAATGACAAAAAAGATGACTTGGAGTTTTCTAAAATAATTTCATTTTAGGATGTTCGGCACGCTACAAAAGACAAATTTTCATTGCTTTTCAAAGCCTTCTTATGACAGTAATATTGTAAATAATACCTGAAAAAAAACTTTTTTGTATAGGTTTCTGGGAGGGGGAGGGGGTTCATGTCATTTGCTACAGGCAAAAGTCAGAATGTAGTTACTTTTCCTAGCATTTTTTGCCTGTCAGTCTGATTAACATTAATGCTGTTTACATAACAAATGTCAAGTGACTCTGTTTGTTTTGTTTACTTATTTGAAAAGTAAAGATAATTATAGACAAGGAAACTAGCTTTTCATGCTAACATCATAAACTTATGAAGTATGATGGTTTTCTTGTAGTTTAAGCAGCACTGACAATTTCTTTAGCCCCAAGATAAACAGCACCAGGCAAGGAGTTCACATCTATAAGTAAGGGCAGAGTATTAAAATGGGGGAAGGGGAATGTTCTGGGTTTGTATACCATTCTGAAGAATTAGGAGCTCATTTGTTTTCAGATGGAGGTGCAAGTAGAATTGAGTGTGGTGGTCAGTCTTTGGAAACCCCAAGTGATGATACCCCTTCCCAACACAACTAAGCTTGGTACCATAGGAGAAACAGTGCTTACTAATTGAACCAAGCCTTCAGTCTTGAGGCAGTAAAAGGACCTTTGGTGTTATTTGGCCTGGTCTTCTGAGGACAGCTTTCAAAACAGGGCATTTCAACTTGCTGGGACTTTTGTTTTCCCTCCAACTCTCTGAGTTTCTTTTACAATTTAGAGTGGTTTATGTGAGATTCTGGAGACTTTCTATTTCTTTACTTCTCCTTGAATCAGACCCAGAAGAAATCTATTGAGGCACTGAATATGAAAAATGCTGTGGCAAAGCTGTCTTCATAACATAACATGATAATCCAGGACCATAGTATAAAAGGTTGAATAGTGGTTTCGGACCAAGATGCTTTGATGACAGAATTTCATCTTTTTAATTAGATATAGATTTTGTTATAAGAATTCCAGATTTTCTTTTATATTAGTTACAGGAAGTATTCCCTATTGAAATGGGCTTTATCCATTCACCAACAGTAAATCATTTCTGTCTTCTTCCTGTCTAACTTTTCATCCCTCATGAGCAAGAGGTGTAGTGAACAGCTGTGCACTTTATGAGATACTTGTAAGTAATTTTTTACTGCAAGTTTGCACACACAATCTTAGACTGAAGTTGGATCCCTCAGTTTTCTTTTTCTAATGAATTTATAGTACCAAATTAGGTGTACTTTAAAAAAGAAAATAATTATAAGTTAAGGGTTCTTAGATGATGCCGTCTTGTATGATATTTCAAACAACTTATTTTGCTAGCCTGACATTTTGAGTTGGTAATGTCTAATATCTTGGTATGGAACTAAATTGCCCTTAGGAGAACCAAGTTAGCAGCAATGCATGGGTTTATTACATCCAGTTGCATTGTGAGAATCAGGTTTGGTATCTGAGCCGGCTCATTTAACATTGGCCTGAGTGTCTCTACAGTATATGGTAAGCTGTAGTGAAGACATATTGTGAATGCCTGTGTGTGTAAGTCCCTAACCTGAAATACAGTATATAGTTTTTCTCTGAGGCTACATCTGACCTGGAGATGCTAAAAACTGGGGATAGAATCTGCTGACAATTTGAATCTGGTCAAAGGAGGTACCAATGTTACAGATATCTCTAGATGATGTAAATTAAGCAATTGGGTGTAACTATCACTGTTAAGTGATAAAGTAGCCTAACCTGCATTGATTTGATACCTGGTGGCTTCCCTCAGCTGTGTGAAGTTTACCTTACTGTAGCTAAGGGGAAGCTGAGTGAGGGCTCCAGGCCACCATTCTGCTTGATCCTGGACTGGCCGAGTTCCAAAAGAGTGTATATAGCAAAGCAACCAGAAAAGAAGCCAAGGATTTAGCTTAGTGAATATCCAAATCCAGGCTGTAAATGCCATATCAGTGCAAGCTATGCCACACTGTCACTTGCATCTATCTGCACCTCACTTTATATTACCATTTAGTTGGTCCCATGGATTTACTTTTCTAATCAAAATAGAATAATGTATTATGGAACTGTTACATTATTTTTAAAATAGTCTACAATTTCCAGTCCCCTAGTACAAATATACTTTATAATGTTCAGATTATCTGTTTGTCATATCAGTGTAGGTGGGATTGTTCTAGATAAATGGCTTTTGTTGCTATATGAAAATACTGTGATAGATACTAAATTGCTAGCTGTACTGCTGGAAGTGATAGCAAAAACATTTTCTCTTTTTTCATAGATATTTGAGCAAACAACTTCAGTACACGGTTCAGTTATTGTAGTCTGTTTCCACGTGCAAAAATGAAAACATATTTGAGGGAGCTTTATCTCTAAGCAGCCTTCCTTTTATTATGTGCCATAACCATAACTTAATTAAACATAACATTTGGCTGTGTGTCTACTGTAAATTAATCCTCTGACAATTTTCCTTAGAGTTAGTTTTTTCCTTTTGAGCTACAGTACTATTGGTGTATTTTATGGTACCTAGCTACTGTGGTCATGGGAATTTTAAGAATGCTTATTATAATAGTTTATGCCATTGCTTTTTTTTAGCCCATGGGGTAAAAAGTCTTAATGGGAAATTTTACAGAGAAATAGTATGGTCAGTGGTTGTTTAGTTTGCTTTATATAGTGCACAGGTCAACGTCTTCAAATTGGTTTGTTTGACCTCATTTTATTATTTTTCTAATTTTTGTTTCAAATATTGAGTAAACTGCTTTATATGATGATTTGCTTGTGGCAAAAATTTGAATACTACAATTAATATTTTATACAGATTGATTTTTCACTTTTCTTTCCTCCTTTTTTTTTCTCTCTGTTTTTAATGCTGATATCTGGTGTTACTATATCCTAGTCTAAAACAAGTAGGTTCCAGGAATGGCTGAAGGGAGATAAATGTGAATACTTTTCCACTCTTCCTTTCCATGCTAAAATCTATAGGATTGTGAATGATGTATTACTTACCAGAGTATTGTCATATAATTACTTTTAATGTTCAACTATCTTTTTTGTTTGTATTTGTTGTTTTCTTTTCTTTCTTTGAAATAATTTTTTTTCCCTATGAAAGGCTAGATAACACATTAGAAGAAATTATATTCAAACTGGTGCCTGGACTTCGAGAACGTAAGTTTCTAATTCAGTATTATACCTTTTCGTATTAGAAATTAATTTCTAGTGATATTTCTATATTGCTGAAGAATCACACTGCTTTTGTTTGCTGCTTACTAGAGGAACTACAGCGTGAGATCGAATTTTGGAGGAAAAACAAACCTCAAGAAAATGGACAAGGTGATTTCTGCCCTTCTTTCTCCCTCCTGCCCCCCAGTACATTCTGTATTGTATCTGTTAAGTCAGGGTGTCCAACTGTAAGCAACTGGGGACCAAATGCGCCCCGCAAGCTGCATCAGCAAGGCAGCACACCCTTAGGCCAATCCCAGCATGAGCCATAGGAACCCTGGGCTGCACCACCCTCTGGGGTACCACACGGGTTCCCCTTGCCCACTGCACTCTGCCCCTGCTCCTACCTCTGTACAAAGGCAGGCAGTAAAAGCTCATGGACAGAGGTGGAGCCTGGAGACTAGCTGTTGTTGGAGCCAGAGCACTGGGGGAAGGCAGCAGCCAAGCAAAAGCTTGGGGACCACAGCTTGACCCTTCGTGGGCTACCAGTTGGCCAAACCTGTGTTAGAGAATGGCTTTCCTGACTGACCCCAATCCTGTGCTTATTTCTACATTGGCATAGTTGCATTGAATTTAGTGGCTCTGTAGAGGTACATAAAAATAAGCTTTTGTAGAATGAGAGCTGTAGTTCAACTTGTCTGTTCAACAGTTGAACAGCAATAATGATTTTAGTAATATTTTCAACTGAATTACCAAGTACCTTCATGCTTAACATTCATACCATTTTCCACTCTGAATTCTTAATATCTTTCACGCTACTTGATATTTTCTACTTTGATCCTAGTTATAATCCACCATGCTGTGACACAGAACTACTTGAGTCTTTATGTTCAGATTATTTTCTGTTATCAAATTTGACCAGCTGTTTAGTAGGAGGTTGTCAAGAATTAGTTATGACATATAGCAAAACTGTTTTTCCACAAGTGCTAAACAACTGTTTTATATAGATTCCAGAATGACTCTTTCAGTAGTAGAGCTGTGAACTTTGAAAGTTCTTTATTGAGCTAATAAGTAATACAAACCATCCAAGGGGTTTTTGTGTTCCTTAATTCAGCTTCATCATTTAGATACCACAGCATATTTAACTCGTGTAAACCATTTTTAAAAAAACAGCTTTACCAAGCCAAAGTAACAATTGTTTATTTTAAAGAAGGCTTATCAAGTATTTGTTTCGTATTATTTGTTTTCTTCTCCATTGTTTGTAATATGTTCTTTCCAGTTTGACATTAACGTTTTAATTCTCACTAGTTTTTCTTATTTGCATTTAGCAAACATTACAAGTGGCAAGTTTTGTTTTTTCCCCCTACTAATAGTTTTAATGCTGGCCTGAAAGACAATATGGACAAAATTATACTAGTTTGCTGTAGAGTATCATATGTAATTGGAGTTTTAGTTAGCTAGTTTTAGTTAGCTAGTTTTATTAATTCTGTTCTACTTTGTGTAAGTTGTTTGTGGAAGAAAACCATACCAGACGAGTCAAAAAGTAATCTACTTCAGTTGTTTTGCCATCTCATACACCAGTTATTGCATTAGTATGAGTCAGAACTGTTCTTTTGGCTACTTTTTTTATTTAATAGCTATTCATATTTTGGTAACTGCTCTGCACCTTAGCTACCTAAATTTCTTTTTTTCGTGCATTGTGCCTGTAGTGATCAGATTTTGCTAGTATCCACAGAATCACAGCAGAGGGAGTCAGGAAATAGTACTTAGGTATACTTGTTAGAATTCTTGTATGCTGTCTTCCAGATATATCAAAAGGTAAACCAGTTAAAAACAATCAATTTCCTTCTCCTGTATGATTTTTATTATATGCAGTATGGTAACCCCCCAAAAATAGCACTGGGGCTCTACTATACTTGACATTTTATACCTACATGGTAGGAGACAGTCCCTTTTCTGAAGAGTTTTTTCAATGCAACATAGAGTATAATAAATGAACGAAAGGAAGGGGTGACAGAAGGCAAAGGTAACAATGATAAGAGCTCATGGTTATACATGGTATGTCTTAACTGCAAGAAGCAGAAGACTTAAAATAGGTTACCAGTTGTATTAGCTGTCCTTCTCTATGATGAAAGGCACTTACAATTTTTACCTAGTTGAGGTCTACCAATGACAGAAGTATAGCATCAACCTTGTGTAATTTTCCTCATGGTAATTTCCTCAAGCATCCACAAGGCTTTTATTAAAGTGTACTGATGGCTTTAAAAGAAAAAACCTGCAACGAGAGAACTTTTTTTGGCAGTAAAGACAAAGCCTAAGGCAGCTGTGCAGTCACATAGTCCTGATGCATTCAGAGGTTTGTTTGGGTTTTTTTTAATTATTGGAAAGAAATGAATAAAAATATCATCCATAATGGCTACCAGCCCCTAACTTAACCATTCCCTATAAAATGAATATCCTTCTTATGCATAATAAATTATGATTTCAGTAGTAAGCCTCAAGTTTCGGGGGGGGTGTATGAATTCAGTCCCAGATACTGCATTTGACTGTTAATTATATTATACATAAATAATCTGATTTTTATGTTACAGATGAAAATCCAAAATCTGATAAGCCCAAAGTAGATGAAGAGGGTGATGAAAATCAGGAAGATAAAGACTATCATAGGAGTGACCCACAGATTGCTATTTGCCTGGATTGTTTACGTAACAATGGACAGTCAGGGGATAACGTAGTGAAAGTGAGTTGCAAAGAATTTGTGCTGTTTATTGTTTTTGGCCATGTCTTATCATTAGGGGCCCAAGGGGTCTCATAGCAATCTAAGGTAAATGTCTACAGGGGAGAGTTTTGCAGAATTGATAACCTGTATCCATCTGCACTTCCCAAACTATGGAATCCTTTTGTGAGTTGGGGCATTTCAAAGTTTCTTGGAATATTTCCAATTGCTTTCCCATAAACTTACTCACTTATGGCTTAATCATCTCTGTAAGCCCTTGTAGTAGTATGTTTCAAATTAATTGAGAATTGCAATAATGAACCAATGTAAAAAGCATATTTTAATATACCCCATTCTCTTATGATTTTTCTTCAGCAGAAACTGGCTTAAATATTTTCCTAATACTCTTACAAAAAAGTATTTAGTAATTTTAACCCAGAAACTGAAAGTACACTGGTATACAGCAGAGTTACCAGAGTTATCCATAAGCCAGCTAGCTTGGGTGCTGAAGGCAGTCTAACTATGGCAGTGCCTTCTGGGTGGTTAGAACAGATCTGACCTGGTTCTGACACTAGTTTTCTGTAACCTGGGGTAAATGAATTTTTCTATTTGTAGAAAAATAGAAAAGGGAGACTGAGGCTAAGAGTATCCAACCGGGGGGTAAGTTCTTTAGGATTTTACTGTCAAATCACCACATTTTCTTACCTGGAAATGCTCTTGAATATAATATGCACCTTGTTTTTAAAAGGCAGAATGAATACAAAAAAGATTTTTCCAGAGATATGGCTTCATAATTTTCAGCTGACTTGCCCTACCTTTCCTGTTTAAGTAAAGCAGAAACCCTAGCTGCACTTAAAGCCTGGTCTCCATGGGTAGATCTATGATTTGAGAGAGCGCTAAGGTCTCCAATACAGTGAAATAGGAAGAGGAGACCAGGAGCAGTTAGCAGATAGAAAAATTGTCCAAAGGAAGTTTAGCTTGATTATGGGAACATCAAGATCATTAAGAAAGAGAGATGATCTAGTTAATATCTGTGGAGTGAAGAACAATCAACCATTAAGTCAACTGATGTCCTCAGCTGCCTGAATTGTAATGCAACAGCTGCTGCATTGTAATTAGGAATCAAAGCAGGGTGCTTCTCTCCTGGGCAGAAAATCAGCTACCCCACATAGTACACCCCAGTTCTGGGATGTTGATTTTGTACATGTTTGTTGTATGTGAGAGAATTTGGCATGTGACTATACAACATAGTGCTTTGTACTGCATGTGGTCTTTTATTTTTAAAATTGCTTTTATAGAGGGCCTTTGGTTAGTTTTGGCACATGAGGTATTTGAGGCTTTACCTTAGGGGGCTGATTTCGGATGGAAAGGGGTTTTCTGTATCTGAGAAAATATGATATCAAAATACAGGTAAAAAAAAACTATAAAATAATTGTGTAAGAGCAAAACACTTCCCAATCCATGTACTACAGAATCTTTTCTTTGTAGGTCAGTAGATACTTGCCCATAACACTTCTTGTTTGAAACTCTCATATAGCAGAAAAGCTTTTGTATTAAACTAGCAGGGCAAGATATATGTGTCTCACTCTGCAATGTGTATCCAAAAAATGAATCTCTAGCCCAGATAGATCTGTACTTTTTGCTGCTTTGCTCCGGCTTAAATTTCCCTAAAAGAAAATTAGCCAGAATGTATCTTAGTTCTTGTACTGGTTTATAAGTTTAAATGCAACATACTAAAATTGGACACCAGTAAAGCAGCTCATACTCATACTAATAGATGCTTTTGTACCAAAAGTTGCGTATATGCTACCTAACCAAAGATGAAGGTGAATAGCTTCAAAATATCCAACATCCCTTTTCTAATTTTATTCTTTCAGGGTTTAATGAAGAAATTCATCCGTTGTTCTACACGAGTGACTGTGGGAACTATCAAGAAGTTTCTCAGTTTAAAATTAAAACTTCCAAGTTCTTATGAGGTAAGTTTAAGTGAACCAAGCTTGATTTTTTTGTTTTTTCTTGTTTTAATCCCCTGGAATCTGCCTTAAATTTAAATTTCAACTAAATTAGGATTTTTTTGTCACAGTCATTAGGTACAAGATAAGTTTGAGCACCTATTCAAGGTGCTCCAAATCTTGCTGCTTAGCCATACTCACTGAAGGATGCTTAGCCAAAGTGCTGTATGGTTTTTATAATTTTTGTTGCTCAACTTTAGAGCGATGGACATATAATTGGGTATCTTTTCAAGTTATTTTGATATACTGATATATGCTTTTTTGTTCATCTTTATACATGTTTAATAATAACATTCACTCGTCAAGTATTACAACAGTAGTTTCTAGGAAGAAAGGGATATTGGCTAACATGTACCAATTCTGTAGTTGCCTGGGTGATCCTTTATTTTCCTTGTGTACTATAAAAAACAGCCCAGACTACAGACTAATTAATCTATTTTAGGTATTTATGTGACCCTCCTCCCCTTTACATGCTCCGTGAACAAGTCATGATTCCTTCCATGTTTTTCATCTCTCCATTTCTGGGGTCACCGGTCAGTGTATGGTACATACATTAAGAGTTTCTGATGAATGTATTTTCATGAACCTAATTGGTTCAGAGATTTTCACTTACAATTTCACTTGAATGTTAATATTCTTTACTTGTTGGATTGAGTGCTTTGTTTTATTATGTTTAAGCTGGATGTACTATGCAATGGAGAAATCATGGGGAAGGATCATACTATGGAATTCATCTATATGACAAGATGGAGACTCAGAGGCGAAAATGTAAATACATTTTGAATTTTGCATCATTAATTATTATTTACGTATACCTGTGTATAGACGGATGGACATACAGGGTATATATGTGTCATCTTGGCTTGGTCCAAAAGTTATCTGAAAACCCTTACAAAATTTATATTTAAAAATTAATCTCATATGCTCTCTAGATAACTCCTCTTTGGCTTCTTAATATAATTAATGAAGCTCTAAACTAGGGATGCTGCCCATGTTGGATAACAAGCAACAATTTTTTTAAAATATTTTTTTAATCAGATTTTGTATTTAATTGTATTTTGATAATTTTTTTCATGAAGATGCTTTTTAAAAAAAATACCCTATATATAAAGATAATTTTAATTTAAGATATGTTAAAACTCAAATATATCATCATGGAATAGGGATTATGACTTTTAATTATATACTATTTCAGACAATGTATTCATATAACCTTTTTAGAAAAGTATTATAAATAGGTCGCAACATGAATATATTAGGAGCCCAATCTTACAGGGTGCCCAGAGGCTTCTTTATAGATTAGTAAAGATTACAGAAAACCACTTTTACCAATGGGATTTGATGCTCAGTGTAGAAGATCGCATTAAGCATCTCTGTGATGCTTAATTTCAGTTCTCAAACTGTGGATTTGTGTCTCCAGAGATAACATCCCTATTAACAGCAGTATATGGAGATGAGAGGTAACAGACAATACCTGTTAGCTCTATTGCCTCTCTGCAAGTTTGTGTACAGAGTCAAGTCCTTACCTCTCTCTAAAAGTGCAAAGTTTCAAGAAGTTAACTAAAATAGAGGATCTCAAACAACAAGAATGTACTTTCTGTGTTAAAAAAAAAAATAAAAAAGATTAAATTGAGGCTTCCTGCCCAGTGATTTAAATCCTAGTACTGTCCAGCTGGGGAAATAGAACTTAGCAGGAATACAAAGTTTGAATAAGTTCAGTTCTGATCTAAAAATAGAAGTATTCATTTTATTCTTGGATTTTTTTTCTTTCAGTTTAAAATACTAGGATCTCAACTAATGATAATGTAGGAATTTGTGCCTAACAGTTTTGCATTCAAAATCTGTGTATCTACCTATCTGTTTGTCAGTCAATATTTCGGGGCATTTAGCTGAGGCAGATCATTTTATATTGTTTTCACCATTACTTGTTTTAATTGTATATTAAGAATCTCATAGAACTAATATATAAAAAAATTGTCTCCAGTTAAGACCGCTCAGATTTTTTTGCCCCTGAATGTATACATTTAGAATAGCTGACAGGCTACAATGTTCAGTTTGAGTTAACAGCCCTTAGGCTTTATCTTTTACCATTAACTCTGCCCATCATTAACTGTCCATTTTTTTTCTTGTATATATTCATTTGTTTATGAATGCCATATACCTATATGGTTTAGTTGCCTTTGGGTATAAAATGGAAACTTCGTATGGGTGCAACAAAGGTTAAATACTAGTCATAGTGTATCAGCACATGCATTTAAACGTGACTACATTTAAAGCGTATTAAGCGAATTTTTAATTTTTTTTTTTTTTTTGCAAGTGTCTACACGTGCAAGGACTTGGCGCTAAAGTCCCTGAAGCCCTGCCACGTGCAGCTGGGCAGACCCGACACTAACTTTAGTGTCAGGTTGGGTCTACACATGCATTAAGGAGCTTTAACTATCAGCCTAATTTTGCCATTGTAATGCATATTAAGGGAACACGGGTGTAGACCCATGCCTGTAATACACATTAAATGAGGCTAATGCACATTAACACATCTCATGTAGACACACCCATAGTTTAACTTGCAAATCTGTAGTAAATTCTAGGGCCTCTGGATTGATTGTTTGGTTTTCAAGTAATCAAAGGTAAAAAGCATCCTGGCATAGGAAGAGAAGACAACGCTTAAGCACAGTGATGATGGTACAATTTTCAAATTCTTATTGTAAGGTAAAACTGAAAGAGGGCTTTCAAAAGTGTCTCTTTGTTTTTATGCAAATATAAAATATAGACGGGGATTAAAGGTTAAAAATGTTTTCATAGTATACAGTATTGCACCACTAGTGGGAAAAGTAGTATTTTACCATATTGCCTTTTGGATCCAGTTGATAAATGCTTGGCTAGCCTTCTGAGTTTGTATTAGTATTGGCTGTGCTCTTAAGAAACATTGAGGAAAAATGAGGCAACATCAGTAACATTGGAATGCATTCATTGTGTTTGATACTCCTGCTCCTGTCTACACATTGACACTTGATAGTTGCATTGCTTTGGAAGCAACAGTGAATACCTTTCTCATCAAATCCATCATATTTGCACTCACTTAAAGAAACTCAAAGAAAAAAATCTTTTTAAATGCATTAGATATCTGTATATGTATGCTTTCTATACATCTTAGTTAGCCTGTAACATCTCTACCCTGGCTTCTGTCTGACATCAGACTAACACAGCTAACTACCTCTCTGCTCATGGATGGCACCAAACTCAACTGAATGAAGTGGACTACAATCAAATTAACCCTCTCTCTCATTGAAAAATGTCAGTGAAATTCTGAAGGTTACTGATGGGCATGCAGACTATCTGTCCAATACATTTATTTGTTGTTTTAAACCAGTGATTCTCAACCAGGGTGCAAGGTTTTTTCAGGGGTGACACAGTGTACTGCACAACATTAAGAGTGCAAGCACCTACACTTGATTTATAAGCTGAACAGATTTCAAATATGAATTCATAGTGTCAAAAGCATTTAGACTTTTTCTGGTCTTTGAATTTTTTGCAACAAGAATTGCTCTATCATTTTTCTGTAGTCAAGAAACAAGTGCAAGCTGGGAGCTGTCATTTTCAAGGAGTGCCTGGAGTATAAAAAGGTTGAGAGTCACTATATTAGATACTGTATTTTTCCAGTTATAAATTGACCTTTTCCCCTCAACAAACCTCCCATAAAAATCACAGTTAAACAATACGGTATGTTGGTATGGAGCCATTACCATACAAGAGCAGATCACTGCATTGGTGCTCTTTTTTGGGGCAGCAGAACAGATAACCTCACTGGCCTTTAAGAGTGTTGCACAGGGTCATCTGCTCTATTATTATGGCAGCTGGCTGACAGGCAGCATTCCCTCTAAGCTGTGCGGCTGCACAGGCACACCTGGCAGCATAGCATGAGCACACCTGCACAGCCGCGCACCACACGGCTTAAGAGGGAACGCTGCTGACGGACGCAACTCACGTAGGGAAGTATCACCTTGTCTGGGTTACCCAGGTCACCATTGTTTTGCCGTTCCTAGGGGTCTCCCTAGTTTGCTCCACTGGAGTGGGGGTCAGGTAGAGCAGGAACTTGTAAGCCCTAAGGGCCCTGTGGCAACTTGAGGCTTCCAGACCTTTGGTTACAATGCAGGGAGCAGAGAGCTGGAAAGTGTGTTCCCAGCTCTGGGAAAGATCACCACTAGAGCCATAGAACCAGGAAACAACGCGCAGTGACCTGGAAGGAAACCATGTACAGTTGGATATGTTTAAGATGTATGAGTTATTTTTACAGTGCACTGTTGCATTTATTTGGACTAGACTAGTGATTGTGAAAATTTTTAGTTTAGTCTAGAAATTATCTAAGCTTAAATTTTAAAATAGTTACAAGACAGCTAAAAAACAATGTTTTGTTCTTCCAGGTGCAAGTTAGCCAAATTTACTTAACTTACACTTTTAGGAAAGGTCAAATCTGAGCTGATACCTGCACACAGCTGTTTTATAAATATAACCACCCACTTTCTCCTTTCCTTTGAAACATTAGGAAGATTTGTATTTTTTAACTCCTAAAACCAGAGCTGGTTTGATTCAAGGTTTCACCTCTGCACCTCATATGAAGTTTGAATCCAGAATTGCAAATTGAATCTAGCCTTTTCCTAAGTAACTTTTCCTAAGTAAACAGTTTCCATTTAACTAAACAACATTTGCCTTGATACATATAAACATGGAATTTTAGGCTGAAGACTGAGTGAGCCTTACACAACATTATCTGTAGAACAGGTGTTTTGGTTTTTTGTTTTAGTTATTTTTGCTTTTAGCCTTTTGGTTCTTTCCTTGGTTATTTCATCTCCTGTTTGATTATTTTTTTTATAAGGCTTATAGTAGTTCAAGAACGTAATAGTGATCGACGTATATTTGGCAAAGCTATTTATTTTCCAACTTATGAACTTGAAAATGTAGGATCAACTTTATACACAAAGTTTTTTTTATAATCAGAGCAGTAAATAATTATAAATTACTCTTCACTAATCAAAGACTACAAAGTAACACCAATAGAAATGATACAGTTTATAGTACTGTATCCATTACTGTGGTTTCAGTGTCTTAGGGTGCTGTTTCTGTCTGGATGAAATGTTTCAGAAATGTCTGTGGTTGCTTTGCCCTGCTCCTGGTCAAATCTGATCTTTAGGCCCAATTGTATTGCAGTATCTGTAGTGGTTGTTAGCAAATGACCCATTCCTTTGGATAAAGATCATATAAATGCATCATCTCTGTCTTTGATACTGTTCAGTCTGAGTCTGTGATTGAACACTTGAGAGCCTTATAAGAGGTAAATGTAATCTAAGAAAAATGCCATTTATTCCAGTAGAAAATGCTTTCCTGCTTTAAAAAGAATACATTAATTTTAAATCTCTTACTTGAAACAAAAACATTTAAGTGATTGATAAATGTATGTGTCCAGTTGTGGATGCCTCTTATCTGATCAGAAAATCATCTCCTTCGCAGTTTCGGTGTCAGAACTGCTCATCTTCGCAAGTCTGCTCACAGGATGGCACTTTTTATCAGGTAAGAGGCACTCACGACTGAACATATTACAGTCACTAAGGTTTGGTCAACACCTCTGCTTTTATGCTTATTGTTGCAGAGGGTTTTTCTTTTTTTTATCTTCACATTACAAAGCTCCGTGAGCAAAACTTGGACACACAAAGATCTAAGTATTCTGCATATTCACTCATTGTAACTTTATTGAATGAATAAAATCCGCTTGGGAATTATTAGGTTTATAATTTTTTTTTAAATAGACTATTTATCATCATGCAAAGCTGATCAGCAGAAAAGTAGAATTTTTCCCACTTTTGCCTTATCCCTCTCCTATAAACTGCTTAGTTAGGGACATAATGGGTGCATCTACATGAGATGCTAAATGCGCATTAGACTAATTTTGCTGTACATTAGTGCATCGCACACAAAGTTTGATAACGCACAGTAGACTTTGTTGTGGCACTTAATGTGAATTAGACCAAGTGTTCATCTTCACTAATGCACAATAGCACCAATTACAGTGCATTAAATTAGTACTCCTAAGAGTTTCAAAACCAAGTATAGGCAAGCAAAAGATGCTATATTGGATGGAGAGTTAGTCATTTCCAAGATAGCAATTCTTATAATTTCTTTTGGACCTTAAAACTCAAATGGTATGTTCCATTTTCTATATTATAAATTAGAGATGGTGTAACGTTGAGTCTCCATATTATAGCATGCCCAGAGTCCAGAATCTGGAGCCTAAACACAGTGGTCAGATTTATGTGTTCTCATTTGGCCTGTTTTAAGGACCTTTTCAAGCTGCACATTTGGATCTGAACTTCAATCCAGCAGTTTCCCCTGGCCAGTATCTCTTAAAAATTACTCAGATGTGGACTAATTTTTTTACATTACAATAGAAGGTGAAATTTTGCTACACTTTCTCTTTGTAATTATACTGAATTCAGTAGAGTGACATGACTAGGGACAGAAATTACACACAAACAAGTATAATTGATCAGAAACCAGTTCACGTCTGTAACGCAACAAAAGTTCAGTAGGCCTGAACTGCTTTCAAAATGGCTGAAACCATTTTGAAAAATAAGATAAACCTGGATGGATGTAATATTAGACTTAACTGATTTAGGTTAAATCGGTTTATTGAACTAACTTCTGTCCCAAGTCCCCTCCAGATTCAAGTCCCCCAGCATCCCAAAATGCTTTGCACCTGCCCTGCAACCCCCTTCTCACAGGGTGGGTAAGCTAGCGTTGGCCCAACCCTGTCTTCTTTAGCCAAGCAGGGACACATTCTCTAGTGCCCTCTGACTTATGCCTTAGGTCACTGCAGGCATATTGCTGCATTTTCAGAATCAAAAGTGAATGTCTGTTTACTTACTTATTGATTCAATTTATGCAACTTAGACTAACCTGCAAAGATTGAAATGATTCTGCCTGGGGCTTTTTGACAGTCTGTACAAATTTGTACCACTACTTTTGTGATGCAGCACCCTTACTTGTGAACTTTGCAGTGGGACACATTGTCCCACTGCTTCACATGCTGCTGGGAGTCTGTCTGGGGTATGGGATGTCTCAGTGCAGGTCACAGATGTACTTTAGAGACCAAAAAGACAAAAAAAAGAAAAGAATAGAAAAATCACTTCTATTGTGGGGTTTGTACAATGAAGCTTTGAGAAATCAGATACCTAAATCAGAAATATTCAAAGTAGCTTGGACAAAAATACTGTGTTCTCATTTATATGTAATAAATGCATATTCAAACAAAACTCAGTAAATTAAATGTATCTATGCAGGATACCACTGCTATATGGTAGCAAAGAAGCCACCACATCTATGGTTTAAGACTCATGTTTCAAATCAATACTGTTTTCTGCAAACAGTGCATTTTCCTTTGAATGCACTGAACACTAACAAGAACTGCACACAAGACCTGGAGGTGGTTATATTGCTGAAACTTAAGCCGAATCCAGATGTGCAGGTACGCACAGTTTGTGGCACCAAAACCTCTTTGCGGCACCACAAACCACATGTGTTGCATGTTAAACCACACATGGTGCTGCTAATTTGCAGTGCTGGGGAAAATTTTCTACCAGGATTTCCTGGTAGCAAAAAAAATAAACCCCCTTTAAAAAAAAAAGCAGTGCAAAGCTTGCCAAACTGTGGTGTGCCAGGACAAATGCAGAGACAAGGGAGGAGGCAGTCCTAGGGTGCCTGCTCTCCTGTCTTCATGTGCCGCTTCCCAGCTTGCTGGGGCACAGGGTGCCTCAGTGTGAGGGCTGCCTGTTTGGCTGCCTGTTAGTTAGATAGGCAAGCCCCCACACTGAGGCGCCCTGTGCCCCAGCAAGTTGGGAAGGGGCACATGAAGATAGAGCAGGCACCCTAGGGCTTTGGGTATTTAAAGAATGAGGAAAAGAAAAGTAGTGTTTTAGTGTTTAATGATAGCATCATACAGCCTCTTAATAATTCCAAATGCGCATTTGTTTTAAATGTGTACCTCAGCTGTGGTTACCTCTGCCAGCAAAGCTTGAGGCTATTCCATGCTACTGTTAACTCCATTCTATTGCTGACAAAATAGCCTGTTCCTATTTTTGCATTAAAGAGAATACACAGTGAAGTTGAATGGAAAAAATGTGACTTAAATGAAAACTGATCTAAGTTTTCATCCTGGAAAATGTAGATTAAAAATTATTCATTATGTAAAATAGAATTTCCAGCAGCAAGTATTTGGAGCTTCCATTCTCTCATGCTTCCTATTCTCCATTGCAATACAGTCCAATTTATGTATCCAAATAGTAGTGGTTGCATTTTACTATGCAAAATTAACTGCCTGAATGAAGTTGAAAGGGTTCTTGTCAGGAAATTTTAGCCTTTTTCATGAAATCAAGTGACTGACCTGACTTTCAAATGAGATGAGTGCTCCCTGCTCCCATTAGCTAGAGCTGACTGCAGGTAGAAGGTCTATAGTTCTATAAATTGGTCCAGCTACATCTTAGAATAACGTGTTTTTATTAGTGATGGTATAAAGATATGTTGTATTTGTTTTGCTTCAAACTCACTGCACAGAAATAAGAGGAGGATTTTTTTTCTATGAATATCCAGCATATATGGCATATAATTTGTAGGAGTAATATAGCATGCATATTGTTTGTGCCTAACAAAATTAACTAGTGTACAAAGCTTTTCACTATACATTTAGAAAACTGGCTTGAGGTTAAATGTTATTGAAATGTATAGAACAATGTTAACCTGATGGTAACTATAATATGCACAGTCCTGGAGAAGGGCCTTTAGCTATTCTTAAAGTATGATTTAATTGCATCTCGTTTGTATTTTATGCGAGTTATGTCTTCATGTTATACTTGTCTGTTTTTGTTGTTGTGTTTTGTGTTTTATTTTTAGTCTTATCCTATGGTACTGCAGTATCGACCCAGAATTGACTTCGGCTAGACCAAAGGTCCAGACCATACTGAGATGAATTCTGCACTATTGTTTACCCATCGACAGATTGCACAATGAATGGATGTGCCTGGATTAGGGGGACACAACCAGATTTTCAGCATGCAAATAAGAACCTTGTCTTTCTTAAAATTGTCAGTTGTTGTTTCTATTAGAGCAAGCCAAGTGCCATTCTGCTACTGAAATGTGCATAAGATATTTGTGGTATCTTACAAGTGTGCTGCAAGTCATAGCCAAAATCATGAAGTGTGCAGTCAAGATTCAGAAACTATGGAATATTTTGCCTGTTTGTTTAGAAAAAGTTTCTGGTCTTCATGTTGATTACACTAGCAAAATGGCCAAGTGCTCATTCCATGTCGTGTTGCAATTTTCACACAATTACTATTTTACTGAATATTGTTGTATAAATGATAGAGTACTGTACAAAAAAATAAGGATTATATCTTGAAATATTTTGTATAGAAAATATATTTAGAAAAGTGGTTATTGTGCCACTACCTTTCTCTTGGTAAGCTTCTGATAGGTCCAGGTATAGCTCACTCATGAGTGTGCAGCAGTCCTTATGCTATGAATGATGTGTACCCTAGGCACAAGAGCAGAACACAGTAATTAAAAAGCCTAAATAGTTTGCCAGTATCACTTAAAAACTTCATAACCTTTGAATGCACGGTTTTACAATTTGTCTAAAATTGACAATTTGAGATGCAGGTATTTTAGGATAATGGAAGCTGGCCAGATTATGGTTCTTCTAATAAAGTGTTTGTAAAAGTGAGGTTAAAAATCATTTAAATACTAAATGGAAAAGTAGCATTTTCTCTGTAAGGTCACACCACATATCAAAATGTATATATTTTTGTCAGTGGCGTTCATATTCAGGTTTTCTTTTCTTTTTTTTTTAAGGTGTATCTACATCAGACATATAGTATATGTAAAAAGAATACGAAGTGACATATTTCAAAACATATAGCTTTGATTATATTAAATGTCTGTTGTGGTTACATGGTGTTTAGAAGCTATTGAAGATGTATATAATTATTTACAGTCAAAGCTAGTTTCATTATAACAAAAGGTGATACAGTATTGGAAAATAAACAGTTTGACCCAAATACTTGGTTTTTCAGGGTACTTTCCCCTAGGAACTAGTATCACAGTGTAATAGTTCTAGTGTAGAACATTGTGTTGAGGTTTCTGGTAACGTTGCTGGGAACACTACTGCATATGTTTTCTGTAGTCTTCCATTGTTTTAGCTCTGTTTAAAAGTCATAATGGCTTTTTTACTTTAAACTGCAGAGAAAAATACAGTTAAGTAATGCTGAATATGTTTTAGCTGTAAGTATTGTATATTACCACTTGTTTTCTTGCATAAAACAAAAAGGAGCAAGTTAGGCTTTCAGAAGTTGCCACAGGGTAAGTTAGTCATGCTCAGAAAAAAGCAAACAATAATAAAAACCCCAACTCAAGAAACATGGGATCAGAGTATTTAAGGCGATAGGATATAGGTTCTATAGAAACGCAGTCTCAGTTTTTAAATATGTAACACATGTAAGTGCATTATGCATGAAATCGTGGCCCCACTGAAGTTGTCAGTTTTGTCATTAACTTAAGCAGGACCAGGATTTCACCTGTGTGTACACATCGTGTCATATCCTACCTTTGTATTCCAAAAGTCATATAGCAAACAGGAGCAAAAATGCATAGCAGGTAGCATTCTGTTTAGCAATCTTACCATTACAGGTCAAGATTGCCCTATTGTGCTAAAGCATTGTAGCAGGAGGAAGCAGGCTGCTTTCATCTGTAGGCACGTGTTGATTGTAGGGCTTGCTTTGCCCATACTGTTGACAGAGCTGATAAGACGTTCCTCATAGGTAGGCCCCTGTCCTCTGTGGATAAGTGGATTCTTCACAAGCACAGTACTTTTCTAGCTGGATCTGTGTGCAGGATCAGGGTCTAAATGCACCTTACAATTTATATATACAGTATTTTTACACCAGGAGTATTTCTGTTATGGTTTCACTTAAAAATGAAGGATTTGGTTTCAGTTCATGTCAATATTACTAATAATAATATTTTTAATGTTAATTTTTATTTGGTTTAGGTAACAGTTTAGCAATGTACTTCCTATTTTGGCAAATTCTGGACCACCCATTGACATTTTTTATCAGAAAAACAGCACTCAAGTTATCATTTTAAATCCATTTTCAAACATTTTACATAGCTAAGATTTTTTTCATTAAATCGGCAAATTCATATAAAATATAGTATGACCACTGAAATGTCTTACTGTATTATGAAGGACTCTGAGTTGCAACCAATAAGGGGTTGGATGGTTATAATGACTTTCAGCATTCCAAGTTCAGTGAGCCATAGATTTAGCTTGCTCGGAGTTGGTAATTGCCTTATTTTATAATATGTTTAATCCAACACAGATTGGATAAGAGAAGGCAGATCTTCACAGTAAGCATGGACATTACTGTCGGGCATAGTTTTATTGTTCCCAGTTGAGAATCGCTGCCTTCACTGCTTATGAATATATATGATTTAGCTACCTACACTTAAATGTTTCTGTTTTAATGGCACAGTGCCTGATTGGTTAAATACTTCTTCTAGGAGTGAGGTGCCAACCAGATGCATATCATGCAGCCAGTATAACATAAGTGTGACTTCTGCAGGAAATTTCTTTTTTCTATATGGAACATAAATCACATGTGTATATTTGATTATCCCTGTTGACACATTTGTGCCAATTAAATATATGCAAACACTGTAGGAATAAGAGAACTTGTGTACAGACTCATGTGCCAAAGATGAGTTGTAATGAAGTAAGCACATGAGTATTACGTGAAAATCACACAAGGGGTGCATAGACATGTACTAATTCAATTTAAGGTGACTTAACTAAGTCACTTAAGCCACATCAGAGTATACAAATGTACAGCTCCTTGACATGGTGGCAGCCATCTTGTGAGCTAAGTTGAATTAACTGATGCAGCTCAAGATAATACACCTTGGAAGCTTATTATTGAGCCACAGGGGACTATGAACTAGAATTTACTAGTTGTTCTACCTTTAATTATTCAGGAAAGATTGTTTCTCTTTCAAACAAGTGTCTGTAAGTTTTAACCTTCTACATCCAGGTTAGCCAATTAACAAAAGTCAATAGTAATACCTTTTGTTTGACTAGAGATCTGTATGCAGTATTTGTCTAGTAACATATGTATTGTAAGTTAAGAGTTTACAGAATAGTAAGATCTCAGATGCAAATATAATACAATTAAATTAGATTAGTCTGATGCATATTACATATTGTACTTGTACAGTGCCCCAACACTATGTCCAACCTTACAGTCTAACAAACACATGGGTATTTCCTACTTGTCTAAATAACCACTCAGTCTTTAAGACTTATTAGTACAATAAGGGGTATTCCCATGAATATTTTCAGGATCAAGTCCTAAAATTATGTCAAACTCAATGTAAGTATGCTCAGCTAAGACATAATTACTATCTAATTAAAATTAAAATGTGATTGCAGTCTTTTATAAAAAATGAATTTTATATTGTTGACTCTTATGGTCTTAAGGAAAATGTTATAAGTGCCTGATTGCTGATACAGCATATCTTTTAGACCAACATCCTACACTTTGAATGATAACATTTGTTTTTGTGTATTAATGAATTCGTTTTTCTCCTAGTGAAACAAGTATAGAAAGAAATATATTCTGTTATTAGGCAATATAAATATTGTAGAAATATATTACTAGAGACTATTTAAAAAGGATAACTCTGAGACTGTATTAATCTTACTTTTTGCCAGGTAGTAACCTTGAATTCTGGATCCTGTGTTTTTCCTTTAGTCTGAGACTTTTTGGCTATACTTCTCTTCCTTTTATATATGCTAAGTATAATTCAGTCCTAGCTAATGCTGTGGGGAGTTTACTGTTCTTCTTTTGGACTTTGGCTATATTTTCTTTGTTCAGCACAGATGAAGATACAGTTCAGGACTTCCACTTCATCCATTCCAGTTGTAGCTGTTAAACCTGGAATTAAGAAAGCAGCAAGTAATTTTTCTCTTGATCTCTCTTCTCTCATAGGAAACCAAAATGTGCAGGTCTTTGCTTTCTAAATAGAACCATTTGTTGAGTTCCTTTGTTCCATTTGCGTTCTACTTCCCCTTCACCACAAAGGTCAAAGTACTCCATTTAGCAGTTACAGAAGGATATTCCATGTGGTGTCCTCAAAAGCCATAACAGCCAGCTCAGCCAGACTGTAACTGATTTAGGTTCCAGATAAGCAATAATCTTCTGATTCTCAAAATCACATACATGGAATTTTGCATTAAGAAATGTTTAAGTGAGGTATTAGCTGATTACAGGGATTAACCAAAGTTTTCTAAGGACTGGTGAGTCCTTTTTGTTTTTGCTCACAACAAAGATATTAGAGAATGGACTCTTTTTTTTTTTTTATTTGTGAGCTAAGAGGGAAATGGGTCTAAATCTTCCTCATTGACCAGTTAGCTAGTTTGACAGTAATAGTTTGATGCCTGTCAAATAAGTGGTGTTGTGGAGGATATTTTCCATTCTAGCTACTTCATTCTCAATATTAAGGAATCCAGACAAAAATTTCTATTCCTCAGAATAGGCTGGATTCTCTAGATCTTTTTCTTATTTCATGCTTCAAGAAAATGAATAGGTATACAAAAAAGATAAAATTTGGGTAGAAGGATTCTTGATGGCATCTCAAATTGTAAGTTGGATGCAACCTTGCCAGCTTGGAAAAGTTCAGATGCTGACCTTCAAACTCAAAGAACATGTTATCATGTATCCAGCTTCACATGTAATCCATGGGTCCTCTAGTCTTATGCATACAGACGATTTCATGAACAAGACTGAACAAAATAGTTTGAAGGATTTCTACGAGCAGTCTGGAGCTATTCACAATAAGAGATGCAAAGGTACCTACAGAGTGATTTAGTCTCTTGTTTAGTTGTGATGGAAGCCCTTGTAACAATAGAACCTCCTCCTGCAATCTTGAGTGTAAAATTTTGAAGGCCTCCCTTAGAGAATCGCACCTGGAGAACCATCAAGTTGTCTCTAATGCAAGTTTTAGTTCAGTCTGGCAGCACCATGATTATGACACACATTTACATGAGACTAGTTAGAAGACCAAATCTAGATACTGAAGTAAAGCAGCTTCTCTCCTGTGACTAAACTAATCTCTTCTGCAGTGCAACAAACCACATAAGGTCTGTCTTATGATCTTTTAAAATTTAGCTCTTTGAACTAATGGTATCTACTTCCCTATATTTCCTTCCTGTAAGATTATTCTTCCTGGTTGCATCATATTAGCTGGAAGAGGCTCAAGAAAATCTTTGTAAGAAGACAGACCTTACTGCATTGTTTATGAGGGCAAAATAGTTCTTTCTGCTCTGGAGTCTGTCTTGAGGAAGACTAGCCCATCCATGCCTCAAATGATCATTCTTTATTTGTTTTGTCCAAAAACTTCAACATTTGGAGGAGAAAGCATGATGGAATGTTCTAAATATGGAAACAGTGGTAAAAGTATACCTTAGTAGATTTGGTCAAGTCAAGAAGTTTTGGTTTGGTTTGGTTTTAAATGCTTTGGGCCTAAGTTATCTAACTCTTCCTAGGCAGATGGAAAAAGTAATTCCTTCCTAAAGCATATTCAGTTACAGATACATTATAGAAGGGATCAAAACTTACTTAGCATGTCCCAGGATGGCTTCCAGAACACACAGGGCTGGAACCACAACAAGGAAATATGGAAAGTTTCCACTTGGTAATCTATCAGCATTTTCAAAGCACTATATATAAGATTTACTTTTGCTCACCAGTTGAAGCATCTTCAGCAGGAATGTGGTCCCAAACAAACTAACACTACTAATTTTAGGGGAGGGGGGAAATATTTTTCTTCTTTTCATCTCCCTGCTCTTTTTTCTGTCGTGTTCTCTATATCCCTGACATCTGGAATGAAAGACAAGAGGTCAGGATCCAGAATAGCAAACTGATTAACTAATAGGTTTCTTATTTACCAGGATGCTGTCCATATCCTGAGAGACTAGTAACTATGTTAAAACACTCCACAAACCTGAAAATTAGTTAGAGCTGCCTGGCAGGAGAGATGTGGTTCCATACTCAAATGTGGGAGAGGCCAGAAATCGGAAGAACTAGTTTTAGTGATTACATTAACTTGAACCAAAGAGTGGCATTAGATTGAATTTGTGTGCTGGTATGATCCATTCTACATACTTTTTGGTAAAGTAACTTTCATGTGTGTTTTCTAACAAATATTTTTAATGAAGCCTAACAAAATGTGATGGTTAAGAGTGTGAAATGAGCATAAGTAGTTGTTTCTGGGTTTTTCTCTAGGTAATGAACGAGAAATCAGGTGACAATCGAGAAAATGGTTCAGTAAAATTGCTGCAAAGATAAAACATATATGATGCTGGCTATGTACAGAGGTTGGTATTTTTTAAAAAAGATAGCAAAAATGTTTACTGTCAAAGTGAGGTATATATTTTGTGATGGTAGTTTATTCCTTAAAACTGTTTTGTATTATAATGTATGCTTACTAACATAGGCAGTTGCTGAGGGATTTTGGTTGAGTAGAATGAGTGTTGCTCTCTCTCTTCTTACGAAAAACCACATTCTAACTGACTTAAAATCACTCTTTGCTTCTGACTGACAAAACTTAGTTTACCCGCAAAGATTTTTTTTAAGTATTTTTTTATAAAAATAATCTGATTGCCTAAAGAATTTAAGAGCCTTTTTTATTACCAAAAATTATCCATCCAGAAACTGACTGGAGCAAAGCATTTTGGCACTTTTTTGAGGAGTACTGTTGTTATCTGCCTAGTGAATTAGTGCATCTTGCATTAATTGAATACATCTTATTGGTAAGTAGCTGTGCATGTCATCAAACTACATCTGTCAGTTTTGTGGGGGTTTTTAATAATAGATTATGGGAATTAGTGTAAGGATTTTGTTACCAGTCCATAGATAACAAGAGTGGCTCTTGGAGGTCATGGTTAATGTCCATTAATGAGAAAAAGCGCAGAGGCTTGTACAACTGATGTGTCTGCTATACCTGGCCTATGAATTAATAAAATACTTCAGCGTGCTGTCTATCTTGTAAACCTTCCAAAGCACAAAATATTCACCAAGCTACTTTTGGGTTTTCTGGTTGTAGTTCAGTGTATTTTGGAGGGTGGAAAGGGCAGACTTGGAGGATCATGAGAAACATAATACATTTTACAGATTTTTATAGCTATTTTTTTAATAAATAGCATTGCTTTCCATAACGTCAAATTACTGATTAGCAAAAACATCAAAGATATTTTATCTGTTGTGTGGTACAAAATAGATAAAATAAAAGAAATATGATTAAGCTCTTTCTTTTCTTTTCCAGGAGAGTCCTAAACTAAAATAGAAAGCAACAGTACAGTTATTTAAGGGATTCTTAAATCTGCCAGTTTAAAAATTTGCAATAAATATTAATTCTTACTTTTTTTCTAGAATAGAAACTTCCTGGAATAAGCATTTAGCAATGCATAATTTTAATTGTTCCCCCTATTATAAAGTCAGCCATTAGAAAATATTTTGCATTTTTAAAAATCAGTGCAAAGCTTGAATTGTAAAATGTTCTAGGTTACTGAATAGATGGTATAGTACTCTAAATGGGATTTTGTTTGGATGGGGCTTAAGTGTCCTTATATAAGCTGTGATCCAAGTAATGGTAAGAAAGACAGTAACTATGTTCTAAGGCTTCCTTGCATCTGGTCAGTGGCTATCAGTTTTTAATATAACAGCCCTCACAATGCTTAAGAGATCATAGAACATATTGTAATATTATGTTGCTGATTTTCTTTTAAAATATAAAATATTTTAAGCTTTTTGTCAAAAGTGGTAACATCTTATTACAAATAAACCTTTTTGTGGTTGTAAAATTTAGCTTATAAATCATTCAAATTGAAGTGAAAAAAGAAGGTCATTGTTAATGACTTAGTCTATCCTACTATTAAGAATATATGTATTTTTGTAAAGGAAAAGCACTTGTAGATATTTAATCTGTCCAATATCTATGTTTATGTTTTGAAAAAACAAAATGCTGCTTAGAGAATCACTTAAATATTTTTATTTTTGTGCTCAAATGCATCCTTTGTTGATTTTATGGAATGTTTATTCTGTATAAAGATGTAAAGTTATTACAACTGGGCTAAAAGCATTTTATATTTGGACTTAGCCAGGTCAGATATATTTGGCTACAAAATTCACTATATCATCAGAAACCTGATTACCGAATTTATTATGATGGTGCTGTTTTTCATCTTTGATATTAGCCTTGTCCTGCTTTATAACATTCCTGCTTTATAGTGTTCATAGCATTATAACAAAATTCTAATCTCTTTGTGATGGTCACATTCCAATGGATGTCTTATGGTGTATTTAGACATTTCGTTTACAGTCTATAGAATTATACAAACCGTAGAGTTGTCTGTAAAGTTGTAACAAAATAATTGCAGTAGATAATAACTAATTTCCAGAGTGGGAGAATGGCATCCAGGTTTAGTCAAGCAGATAATGTTTTTCCAGAGCAGGGGGACGTATCTGGTACTTAGCATTTATGAATGCCGTACCACAGGAAACAATTGCTATGATATATACTTGTTATGATTGCACCATTTGAGTTACTAATGCATAGTTGGTTGTACCAATGGCACTTTAAAAGAAATAAAACAAACATTTGGATAGTCCCAGGAATTAACTTGCTTTACATGGTTTTGAGAGATTATGGCTGACAGACTGTCCCACAGCCATCTTGTTGCATGCAGGTAAACATTGGTAAAGACAATGGCCATTACAGAATAATTCAGTCTTTACTCAACTGGGACCCTTCCCATCAGTGGAGATTCTGCCTTGGTCTGCAATCGTAGATCCTGATGCAGAATCAGAGCTGCTGATTTGATTTTAGTGGTGTTACTTTGTTTATACCTTCTTAAAACTAAAATGTGAATATGGCTAAGAGTTTCCACTTTAACCCTAACTTTATTTACTTGTGTGGTTTTATGCTTCAATTTCTAGCATTATTTAAACTTAAACTGTTAGCTTTCTTTAAGTTTGAGTTCTGTAACTCTTCTGAGTGCATGAGTTCACAATAAATTACATTACAAAAATAGCCACGTATACAGTAACATGATTATTAAATAGTGGGAGGATTACAAATCCTGAGCAGACTACAAATACATGTGACAACATTATTGTATTAATTATACACATGCTTTTCTAAGTTAGTAAAGTGACATATTTTTAAAATATAACTTGCATATTTTACAGTTTAAATTTTTTGTTAAATACTACTTAAATCCATGTTAATTACTGGGAACTTAGCATGTCAGGGCATACAAAGTCATGTTTTAAAAACTCACATCCATGTTTTGTACTATGATGCATATATTCCAGTGCTCTAGAAGGGTTTTTTTTAACAAATATGTATTTGTTAACTAAAAAATAAACACAGGGTATTCTCCCTTGCTTTCCCAAAGGTCACCCTGGAATATTTTTTTTTCAACTTAGTTACAAACTCATAAACTGAATGTTGCCCTGGAAAAGATAAGTTCATAGCTACAATAGTAAAAAAAAAAATACTTTTCTAAGCAGGTGCTGGTAAATAGGTGTCATTTTGGTAAAATCCCTCATGGGATGTATATGAAAGCAAAGTGAAATGAGTTTGTTTGTTTGGGGTGTTATCTACATTTGTAAACGAGATGAATTTTAATACAGTAGCTCATGCAAGCTCTCTGAATGGGCATTTTAGAATCTTGTACATGAATTATTTGGTATATGTGTGCTTCTGATGATTATTATGTATGCCTTGGTATCAGTGATGTTAAATTGAATGCTTCATGCTAATATCAGGAATGTGCCCAGTACCTTCGTAGTAGCCAAGAATAAATTACAATTGGGTATGGTCCATATGCTGCAAGATGCCTCTAGCCCAGTTGCATTAATCCTATGAAAAATCTAGATAAGCAAGAAATATAACTAATCTGCTTACTAGCACTGAATTGCTCCTTTCTCAAAGCAATAAATATATTCATGTTGTAACATCTGTTGTGCGGCCTACAATACAAGTTGTTTTGTTGCATTTTGTTTTCTATATAATTTATTTTGTGCAATAAAAAAAATCATCTGGCTTTATCTGACTTTTCTCTAGTGTGTAAAAATACCTGAATCAACGCATTTTCTCATATTAAATCTTATCATGCAGGTATACCATCAACTTGATGTAGAATTTGGCAACCATTATAGTTTCATAGTTGGTATGGTTGGATCATCAAGTCTGACCCCCTAACATATGCAGGAAAGAATGCTGGGGTCAAATGATCCTGGCTAGGTAGTTATCTAGCCTCCTTTTGAAGACCCCCAGGGTAGGAGCGAGCACCACTTCCCTTGGAAGTTGGTTCCAGCTCCTAGCCGCACTGACTGAAGTAGTGCCTCTTGATGTCTAGCCTGAATCTACCGTCAGTCAACTTATGACCATTGTTCCTTGTAGCGCTTGGGGGGGAGGAGGAGGGGGGAACTCTCCCATTGCCTGCTGGTCCCCCTTGGCAAGTTTATAGGCAGCCACCAGATCCCCTCTCAGCCTTCTTTTGTAAAGACTGAACAGGTTCAGGTCCCATAGCCTTTCCTCATACAGCCTACCCTGCTCCCCCGATCATGCGAGCGGCCCTTCTCTGGACCCTCTCAATGTTGTCCACATCCCTCCTGAAGTGCAGCGCCCAGAACTGGATACAGTACTCCAACTATGGCCTGACCAATGTCGCATAGAGGGGGAGGATCACCTCCTTGGACCTGCTCGAGATGCATTTGTGGATGCATGACAAGATGCAGTTAGCCTTCCTGACCAAGTCCCCACATTGGCGACCCATGTTCATCTTGGAATCGATAGTGACTCCAGGATTCTTTTCTGCCTCTGTGCTGACAAGAAGGGAGTTCCCCAGCCTGTAGGTATGCTGCTGGTTCTTCTTCCCCAGGTGCAACACCTTGTACTTGTCCATGTTGAAACCCATCCTATTCTCATCTGCCCACCTCTGTAACCTGACCAGAACTAGTTGTAGCCTGTCCCACTCTTCTAGCATGCTCACTTTTCCCCGTATCTTAGTGTCATCTGCAAACTTGAACAAGGTGCTTTTCACCCCCTCGTCCAAGTCACCGATGAAGATGTTGAACAATGTGGGCCTGAGGACTGAGCCCTCGGGAGCCCCATTGCCTGCATCGCTCCAACTTGAAAATGACCCATCCACTACCACTCTCTGGGTGCGGCCCTCCAGCCAATTTGTTACCCATCTAACTGTGTAGGCATCAACACCACAGTCGCCTAATTTTTTAATGAGGATGGGGTGAGAGACAGCGTCAAAGGCCTTCTTAAAGTCTAGAAAGACTACATCCACCACGACACCTGCGTCCAAGGCTTTTGTGACCTGGTCGTAGAAGGCAACTAGCTTGGTCTGATAGGACCTGCCTCTAATGAACCCATGTTGATTGCCCCTAAGCATAATCTACCCTGCTGGTCTCTTCCAGATGTGCTCCTGGATAATTTTCTCAAAGAGCTTCCCCAGAACTGAGGTAAGACTAATGGGCCTATATTTCCTGGGTTCTCTTATCTTCCTTTTTTTGAAAATGGGGACCACATTGGCCCTTTTCCAGTCCTCTAGCATCTCCCCAGAGTACCACGAGTGCTCATAAAGCTGTGCCAGGGGTCCTGCAATGACCTCTGCCAATTCCCTCAGCACTCTGGGGTGGAGATCGTCAGGATCTGCTGACTTGAGTAAATCTTGTCCCTCCAGAAGTTCCCTGACTAGGTCCTCATTGACCCTGGGTCTGGCTGCACCTCCCCTGGGTCCATCCGGAATCCCAGTGGGGGGATGTCAATGTCCCTGTCACTGACCCTGTCCAAAAAAATGGAAGCAAAGAATCTGTTCAAAAGATTAGCTTTGTCATCTAGTGCTACCACCAGATTATCAAGCATATCCTGCAGAGGCCCTACATTACTCAAACGTGATGCTGTAAAAACCAGTTAAATGTCAGGCATTTGTTTCAAGAAGTCTCTGATTGATTCTGCTTTCAATCCTATAGGACATCTTGAATGCCTGCCTTGTTGGATATGGGGGTTGTTGACACTTATTCCCCCACCTTACGGTCAGGCTTTAATACAGCACAGCAGAAGGGAAGCAGAACGGATCTGAAAGACAGTGATTAGAACAGTGACGCATCATATCTACCTTTGTTACTGTATAGTTATATAACACCAGTGTTCAAAATCAAATCAGAAATGGAAGGCAATGTTTCGCCATATCTAATGATCAATGTACACTTAGATAAGTTATTCCAAATCAACTAAGTGATTAGGAGCTTTACAGTTAGCTTTATTGAGAACAGATGCAGTATTGTGTGCTTTTACAATAGATTACATAGTGTGCGCATGGATTAGTTCACTACAGTATCTTATACTCAGCTTTCACAGCAGTCCTCTCAAGTTTGTAATATTGGGGTTTTTTAATGACACATTCTCATTTTCCTTATTCTGTTTTATTTTAGCTTGAGCTTACATGATTTTACACTGCATGTGTTTATATTTTTTATTTCTATCTTTTTAATGTGTATTTAAAAGTAAGTACACATATACATCTAAAATCTATCTGAGGCATTGCAAGGGACAACCCTTGGGACAGACGTATAATTGCATTACTACACGAGTGTGGCAGGACCGTCCGTAGGGGTCCCATGACCTCCCCTAGTGCCCTTGCCTACCGTGCCAACCTGGGTCTTGAATACACCCTCTATCTCTCCCGCCATGTCTTTAATCTTATTATTAATGGGAGGCTGCCTTCCTGCCCTCCTTGGCATGGGGCTGGTCTCACTATACCTGGATTCTGTTCTAAGTAGCCCGCTCCTTCTCAGGCCTACTCGATTATACTCGTTCCTTCTCTCCAGGACCTTCCACTGGGCTCGCCCCCTTCCGGGGCTTTCCCCTCCCAGGCCGTGCCCCACTGGGGTTCTTACCGATGTAATATATGCGCCCTCTCCCGGGGCCTGTCTGATGTCCAGTATACACACCCTCTCCCGGGGCCTGCTCCAAGATACTCGCGCTCTACCCCCACACCGGGGCCTTTGCTCCCGCCTCGTGCGCTCCCCTGCCTGCACTGGGGCCCTTGCTCACACTCGTCACCCACACTGGGGCCTTGTTCGCGCCTCTCGCGCTCCCCTGCCCACACTGGTGCCCGTGCACGTCACTCTCGTCGCCCGCACTGGGGCCTTCTACGCCCGACGCGGGCTTCTCAAGGTTGGGGCTCAGGTGGCCTGAGCCTCACCTGGCCCCCAGACCTGCCTTCTCGGGTCTATGCCCCACTGGGGCTCTTCCCAATTGGGGTTCCCAATTGAGGCTTGTCCCAATATCGCCCCGCTGGGCTGGGGTTGGGATCCTGGGCCTGCGCCCCACTGGGCTTCTGCCTCTACCGAGCTCTCCCCGAAGCTGCCCACACTGGGCTGGGGTCAGGACACCCCCACAACACGGCACTCTCGGTGGTGCCAAGAACACCCCCACTTTACTGGGGAGCTCCTGATGAGGCCTCCTCCACCCCTACAGCCTCACCCGGTCCTCCGGTCTAATAATCACAACAACCAAACCAAACAGAAACACAAGGCCCCTAGGCCGTAACACAAATCTTAGGCCAACCTGGCTGTCCTTCTCTCATCCCTGTCAGGGTCCTCTCCACCCTGCTCACTCTAGCAGAGCTCTTACTCCTTAGGCTGCCAGAGGGGAATCGCCTCTGGCCTCAGCCTTCTCTGGTTATGAAGGCCCGGCCCTGCCCTCTGACCGTCAGCTGACCCAATTAGTTGCTTTGGCAACTCACAGCTGTGCTGCCCTATTGAGTGGCAGCTAGGCCTATATCACCATTATCAGTAGCAGGCTCCTTAGTGCCCTGCTACACACCATTATCTAGTAGCAAGCGCCCTGGTACACACCTTCCCCCCTTTAGCTCACGACTCACCGAGCCACGTCTTCATTCTGGTTATTCCTCTTACAGTTGTCCTTCCAACTCATAGGCTGAGGTCCTCGTTCTTTGGTCTTCTTACTTTGGCGGAGGTTTTGAGGCGCCTCCTCCTCACCTTTTACCCAAGGGGCACCACATAGGATTTCTCGGGACCTGCCCTGCCACAGGCAGTCCCCCCCACATTAGCCAACCCTGGTGGATTGTCTCTTTCAACCTTCGAGACCCGGCCTACCTTCCTGGGGTTTCCTTCTCTGGTTGTTCTCCTCCAATTCCACTCCATCTTCACGTCTCTTGGTCTTCTCTTCTGAGCCTGTCGTCTCTCCGTAGCCTTCTGGAGATTCTGGATCTTACTCCAGATCTCCCACTGGCAATCTAGCGCTCCCAGGGCATCCTCTCTCCTCCAAAACTCCACCTTCCCCCAGCCTGTAGACCTTCCTCAGGGCCCCCTATCGATCTTAACATAGGCTACCCCTCTTACTTTCTCTTCAATAACGTTCCTTAGCAACTGCCAACTGATCTGTCTGGGGAGATTGTTCATGTAGACCTCTGGTCTTCCCTTCCGCTTTAGTTCCCCTTTGGGCACTAGCTTTTTATCCCTTGTTTCCTGCCCCTTGGCACTCCCTGCTTTACTGGGTTCTACTTGCTTCCTCCTTGTCGGGAGTGCCCCAGGTCTTTGGCGTGTTGGTCTCTGCTCTGGGTCCATTGCGCCACCTGTCTCATTCTCTGGGGGAACCTGTACACTCTCCCCAGTGGCCCCTGCCTTCACCAACTCTCCTGCCTTCAGCTGTTCCTGGGTGAGCCTTACATCTCCTCCCTTCTTGTGCCGCCAGAGTAGCTCTCTTAGCTGGCTCAACTCTTTCATGTGCCTCCTCTGCCACTGGTTCCACCTGCAGTCCCAATATTCCTGAGCCGCCGCCAGAGCCTCCTTTCTTAAGGCTTTCAGTTCCTTGGTTAGGCGGCCCTCTCTCTGGGCACTGCTCACTGGCTGTTCCAGTCCAGCTCCCTCTCTAAGGTGTTCCAGACTTTCAGTGCTGGGAAGTCCCCATTTCATTGGGCCTTGCACCAGTTTAGGGCAGATGTTCCCTACTTGGGCCTCTACTTGTTTTAATGTCTCTATGAACACCTTTCTCTCTTGAAACTCCGCCTTAACAGCTCTTCCCTCCTTAACTAATTTACCTTTGAAATCTTCCAGCCTTGCTAGGGCCGTCTTCCTTTGCCCTCTGGTTTCCCTGACCCCTCAAGCTTCCAGGGCCAGCTGGTTATTGGCTTCCCTCAGCCCCTGTACCTTTTCCTCCAGGGCCAGTTTCTCCCCTTGTATCGTTCGTTGTCTGCGGCTAAACTCGTCTCTCTACACTGGCCACCTTTTAGGAGAGTCTCCTGTGACTGAGCCTGCTCCCTCATGCGGTCATTTTCAGTTTTTAGCTCTTGTATTTGAACTCTTAGTCCTTCGTTCTTCTTCTTACAATCTGCTAATTCCCCTTCTGAGTTGGCCATGAAAACTTGTATCTTTTTCATTTCTCTGTCTATAATCTTACTATTCTGTTCTGTTTGGATACAGCTTTCACTTAGTTCTTTTTGCAGCTGATCAACTATATGCTCGGCCCCCAAGCATCTCGTCTGCCATCTCTCCAGGTCCTCCTGGAGGCTTTCTACCCGTGTCCCTTGGGCGCCTATCTCTGCTGCTTATGTCTCACTTGCCCGCAGCTTGTCCTGCAACTCCTGTGCCAAGTCTTCTGCCTGGCTACCTCTGCGTTGCCAACTTTCTAGCTCTTTCTGCAATTCCCTTATCCGATCTTTGCTTTTATGTTCTCGGTCCTCTGCACTCGCCCTTCGCGGTTTCTCCAGCTCTAGTTCCCATTCTAATCGGGCTACCTCATCCTGTAATTCTTCCGTCCTTCTTTGTTGAGCAGAGTGGTCAGGTCCCTGACCTCTCCTGTTCCAGGCCTGCATCATCCTAATCGCGGCCCTAGCCTCACTGGGTCGGCCTCAGCTTTTCCCCAAAAAACCGCAGACGATGGGTACAATCCTCCCAGGCCCCAATCTATCGAGCCGTAGTCCTACTGCCTGTCTACCAAAGTGTCCGCCTGCCATCCCAGCTCTAGGGTTCACTCTGCTCCTGTCACCACGCACAGCCGAGCGATCTTCCCGGCCAACGCACCACTGTGGCAGGACCATCCCTAGGGGTGCCGTGACCTCCCCTAGTGCCCTTGCCTACCGTGCCAACCTGGGTCTTGAATGCACCCTCTATCTCGCCCGCCACGTCTTCAATCTTATTAATGGGAGGCTGCCTTCCTGCCCTCCTTGGCACGGGGTTCATCTCGCTATACTGGGATTCCGTTCTAAGTAGCCCGCTCCTTCTCGGGCCTACTCGATATGCTCATTCCCTCTCTTCAGGACCTTCCACTGGGCTCGCCCCCTTCCGGGGCTTTCCCCTCCCAGGCCGTGCCCCACTGGGGCTCTTCCCGATGTAACATACGTGCCCTCTCCCGGGACCTGTCCGATGTCTAATATACATGCCCTCTCCCGGGGCCTGCTCCAAGATACTCGCGCTCTCCCCCCACACCGGGGCCTTTGCTTGCGCCTCGCTCACTTCCCTGCCCGCACTGGGGCCCTTGCTTGCGCTTCTCGCGCTCTCCGCCCACACTGGGGCCTTGTTCGTGCCTCTCGCACTCCCCTGCCCACACTGGGGCCTTGTTCGCGCCTCTCGCACTCCCCTGCCCACACTGGGGCCCTTGCTCGTGCTCGTTGCTCTCGTCACCCGCACTGGGGCCTTCTATGCCCGACGCGGGCTTCCCAAGGTTGGGGCTCAGACGGCCTGAGCCTCACCTGGCCCCCAGACCCACCTTCTCGGGTCTGTGCCCCACTGGGGCTCTTCCCAATTGGGGTTCCCAATTGAGGCTCGTCCCAATATCATCCCGCTGGGCTGGGGTTGGGATCGCCCC
>NW_017728951.1:31543857-31550479 GCF_001723895.1 Crocodylus porosus | reverse complement strand
CTGTCAGGGTCCTCTCCACCCTGTATCCGCACCCTGCTACAACGAGTCATCTCTGACAGAAATGACGAACTGGTGCCCAAGACTAATTCAGTCACACAGTCACATCAACAAAACCTCTTGGTCAGTAATATAAAAGGCTGTCGATTTATATCTAAAAGAATTAGTATGGATACTTGGTCTTCATCCAAGATGAAGAGATCATCAACCAACAAGAGCTTTACAGTATCCAAGCTTAAAAACATTCCAAGGTTGTTCAGGATATCTTAGGACTCCACATTCTGCGAATTGCTTCATCCAACAGCCTTATCAATAATCACTAAAGAGGAAGAGGAAAAGTCAATATTTTACAAGATTCTTGGCATCAAAAGGAAATTTCATGAGAGAAGACTTAGCAATCCATTCTTAAAAGTTGGTTGAAAGCACAGAGGATCTTTTCTAATAATCGAATCATTGCCTGACTAGTGGACTTCATAAGCCAACAAGGACATGTTCAATTCAAACCTACAGCTCATACAGCAGAATCTTCATGCACTTTCAGAACACTTGTGATTGACTGAGTGAAATTAAAGCAAAGAGGACACTATATTTGTACGCTACCAACCTCTCTCCATTTTTGGTTCTACGCAAGTCAGAGTGATCTGGCCTGTAAATAAATCCAAATTCCTCATAGAAATGCTTAACTTGACAACCCAGCAGAGATTAGCTGAATTCACCATGTGCTACAGTGCCTGGAAATGTCCCTTTCTTATTTTTTTATCACAAGATACCATGCATAAAATAAAGAGCATACTTTATTTAAGATACTGTAATGTAGTCTGTCAGCTCTTTACAGTGTCACCAGCACCTGGTAAAAGCAACCAATCCAGTTACAAACTGATTATAGTACAGTAATCGGGAAGTCAGAAATGAGCAAAACCATTCTCCTTTGAAATGTTTAATCTACAGGGATAACATATACAAGTTTTAATTGTATATGAAACCAATAAAAAAAATGGAAATTGCTGATCTAGAATATGATAGTATGTTATAACATGCCTTATTAATCAAACATGGGCTGGCTAGTGACATGGGACAGTTTGTTTACCAGACAATCATAGAAAAACAGGGCCAGAAAGACTTTGGGGGATGTCATCTAGTCCAATCTATTGCTCAAGCTAGTCTAGACAAATGTTTGACTAACCTGTTTTAAACCTCCAATGGCAGGAATTCCACAAACTAGGCATACTCTGTCCAAGTGCTTCACCAATTTCAGAGGTAGAAAGTTCTTTGCAATATCCAACCAAAATATCCAGTTGGTACTTCTTGTCTTGTACCAACTGCACACAGACAGCAACTGATCGCCATTCTAGTAAAGCAACCCATTTAGTACTACAGCAATATTGCTTTGTTGACTCTTATTCAGACCATGATGCAGAGATCCTAGATCAGGGATGGGGAAAATGGGAGATGAGGCTGGCAGCCAGACTCCATTTCCCAGCAGCTGTTGCCCACCTCACTGTGGCCAGTTTTCATGGAGTCCCCAGGAGAAGCAGAGCCATGACAACACAGGGGCAGGGTTTCCACAGAGACCAGCCCCAGTGGCTCTGACAGGGCCACACAGTTGGGTGGGGAATTGCTCCAGGGCTGGGTCCAGGATCTTGCAGTGGTGACAGAACAGGCCAGAGTTGTGATTCATGGCCTGCATGCCCTGGGGGGCAGCAACGTGGGCAGGGGCTGCTGGGAAATGGAGTCTGACATGGGCCAATCCAACCTACAGGCCAGACTTTGCCTACCGCTGTCCTAGATCCTTTTCTGCAGGACCTCAGCCTAATCAGTTATTTCCCATTCTTCCTTTGTGCCTTTTCATTGTTCCTTTATGTGTTTACAAATTCACTAAGTTTACAGTCAGTTCCACTTTCCATGTCATTAATGAAGATATTGAACAGGATATATGAAGAGGAGACTGGACTGTCATCTCGCTGGGATTACCTGACTCCAGTTGTCTTTTCTGCCTAATGCAGGGAGGCTGGATCTAGCAAGGTCCCTTCCAGTATCAGATGCCTGGAGAACACCACTTGAAACCCCCTCTCAACTCTTTGAGCATTTTCATCTAGCCACGTATGCACCAATCTTCTAGTACAGTGATTTTCAACCTGTGGTCTGTGGACTTCTGGGTGTCTGCAGACTGTGTCTAAGGTATCTGCAAAAGATGACTATAGTCAACCATGTGAGTACACACACAATTCAAAGGGGTCTGCACCTCAATTTGAGATTTTTAAGGAGCTGCAAATGAAAAAAGGTTGAAAACCACTCCTGTGGTAGTTTTTCTAGACCGGGGTGGTCAACGTCTGGTCTGTGAGCCAAATGCAGACTGTAGAACCTTTGAATCCAGCCTGTGAGTTCCCCCTGGGTCAGAAATTTTGAGAGTAGATAAGCAGTGGTGGATAATACTGCCAACCACCCCATCCCCACTGTCAGAATCCCAAGCCCTGCTTGGCAGGTTGGAGTTGGGCAACATCCCCTTCTCTTCATGGGCCAGGTTGGGCTGGACCATGCTCCTCCCCCTCCCATGGGGTTAGGCCACACCCCCTTGCCCTGTCAATTGGTTGGAGCTGAGCCATTCCCCCTTCCCCCTTGTGGAACTGGTTTGGGGCAAGGTCATGCCGCCTTTCCTTGGGAAGCTGGATTGGGCCAGGCTGCTGCCCTGCCACCCCACTCCGCGTGGCCAGATGAGGCCCCATTATGCCTGCCCCAGGTGCCAGATTGGGTTCATCAGCTGGATTCAGCCCCATGCACAAAAAGTTTGAACACCGCTGATCTAGACCATATTTTCTTAGCTTGCTTGAAGAAACATTGCCAAAAGACTTACTGAAGTTGAGGTATGTTATATCTACTTCTCCCTGTTCTACATAGAAATTAGGTTGGCTAAGTATGATTTATTCTTTACAAATCTATGTTGGCTATTCCTTTTCACTTTATCTTCTGCATGCTTTACAACATTGATTATTAGGGTTGGGCGAAATTTTGACGGCCGTTTCATTTTGACACTGTTTCAACTCATTTCAAGGTCGAAACAGCAAAATCAAAACAGAACAAAGACTGGCAAAATGGCTTTGAAACAAAACGAGGCTAGTTGAAACGTTTCAAAAGTCAAAACGTTTCGACCATAGCGCTGGGGATGGGAAGTCAGTCCAGCTGGGCTGACTTTCCCATCCCCAGTGCAATATCTGGCAGGGGACAGGGAGGGAGCCCAGCTGGGCTGCCTCACCAACCCCCACGCTAGATTGTGCAGGGGTGGGGAGGTAGCCCACCTGGGCTGCTGCCTCACCCCCAGCACGATCTGGGGAATCAGCTTAGCTGGAGTGACTCCCTGCCTTGGTTGGGGTTGGGAACTCAGCCCAAATTGGCTAAGTTCCTTTTCCCAGCCCCATGGTCCGGCGAAACGGTTGAAACAGGGTCAAAACAGCCTTGCTGTTTCAACTCACAATTATATTCAATACAAAACACTGTTCCATCCGGACCTTGAAACTGAAGTCATAACAGAACAGTGCTGTTTCACACAGCCCTATTGATTATACTTTTCAATATCTTTCCATCTGTTTTAGACTGCTTTCTCTTCAAGCACTAATTTAAACTGTTTCCTTTTCTACATTTCCTGGTTCTTTTTAAAGATGAGCTATACGTTTGCCCTTTTTCCAGAATTTTGGATCTTCCAACACTGTGGTTCTCAAACATCATAGTCAGTGACTCTCCAATTATTTCAACCAATTTCTTAAATATTTCAGGATTAGTGTTATCTGGGCCTGGTGATTTGAATGCATTTATCTTATCCTGACCTGTAGGCCTGTGCGAATAGGGAACTATTTAATTCAAATATGGTCAATTCGGATGCCAGTGATTCAATTCAGAGCTCCAAATCAGTTTTCTGCTTAGATTCAACCAAATTGACTCTGAAGCTTTGGAGCCGATTCAGAGATTCAACAACAGGGTATAATGGGGAATCAATTAATATCTATAACTTCGTATGTTGTCTGATTCGGATGAAATTGCAGGGGTGGTAGCCTCTGCTGAGAGCATGAAGCCTGCCAAGTTTCAAGGAGAAGGGTGCAGGGGTTTCTGGGAAACTGTGCCTCAAGCTGCTGATAAGCAAAATTTGTGACAGGTGGTACTGCGTGTGTGTGTCTGTGTGTGTTAAGGTGCAGCAGGGTGAAAACTGCAGGCCTGCTAGGCCCTGCTGTGGCCATGAAGCCTGCCAGCTGTGTCTGTCTTAGGGCACAGGGGCATGAAAATCACTACTACAGGCATGCCAGGCCCTGCTGCGGCCATGAAGCCTGCCAGCTGTCAAAGAGGTAAGTGAAGGGGGAGTCTGGCTGGCTTCTGAGGCCCTGCACCTCTGGCTGCTAACAGGCAAAACTCATGACATGGGTGGGTGATACTGTGTGTGTTAAGGTGCACCCTCGCTGGTGCTGTGGCCTCTACACAGCATGGTAGTGTGCCCCAGTGAGGCCTCTCCTCCTCCCCTACAGCCTCAGCCTGGTTCACCACTTTATATGACAACAGGTAAAATAACTAAGTGACTCACTACACTAGCAGTAGCACCAGCAGCATCTCAGCTAATGCACGTCTCCTGGTCCTAGATGGAAGGAATAGTAAAGAAGCCAGAGGCTGGCCTGGCACACAATGCAGGCAAGAAAGCCAGTCAGTGAAAATGGAGGCATGGGTGATGGACAGGTTGGGGTGGGGGGGAAGGGTATGTAGCAGTGCAGGTAAAAGTGCAGGGATACCTGGGGAGTCAGATGTCCACCAGATGTGTCAGAATTCCACTATCTAATCTATATTGAGTCCATGAGTTTCTGTACCTACTACCTAGGAGGCTGATGAAGTGCAGTTCTTAGGCCCAGCTCTGAAAAGTGGTTTGTACATTCAAACAAGCAACCTAACCTCATCACCAAAACTGAAGCCAACTTCCTACAGCTCAGAACATAAAACCTGACAACTATCTCCAGTACCCCCACAAACTGCACACCATAATCTTTCAAAGACAACAATACCCAACCACCTGTGGGGAAACATTTCTCACCAAAAAAACACAATGCCTCCAGTCCCTCAGGCCTGATCCTGACAGGGAACAAATTACAATGCAAAGCACTTTCATGGCCTATAAACTTCACTTCATCAGCCTTCTTGGTACAGAAACTCATGGACTTGATATAGATTAGACAGTGGAATTCTGACACACTGTGACCTGCCAGACATCTGACTCCCCACTGTCCCAGGTATCGATTCCCCTTTCTCCCCCACCCCAGCCCGTCCCTCCCTGATGCCTCCATTTCCATTTTTACTGACTGGTTTTCTTGCCTGCACTGCAGGCCAGGCCAGCTTCTGGCTTCTTTACTATTCCTTCCATCCAGGACCAGGAGATGCACCAAATGCAGGTCCTTCCTCGGCCTGACAAAGGGTTTTTCAGTGCAAAAGCTGGCATCCCAGGCAGCTAAGCTGAGCACACTGGGAGCCTCACAACTGCACTGCAACAAGCAAGCATCAGGCCTGTCAAAGATGTGACAGGTCTGGGCATTCCCCAGCCAGGATTGTGTGCATGTGTGCATTAGCTGGAGGTTATGGCGCTTCCTACCCGCCTTTCACCAGGGGATCATTGGTCCTGGCATTTACAGGGCTGCCACGCTGCCAGCAGTCCCACCAGGCCTCCCTACCCTGGCAGGGTGCAGTTTTAGTGGTCATTCCAAGGACCTGGGGCCTCCTCTTTCCCCATAGCCCCATGGCATACCTGGCAGGGGAACAAGCTCAGCAGGGACATGTTCTTCCCCTGCTGGCTGGTGATGTGGTTAATGCTCCCTCCAGCTGAGAAAGGAAATTGGTGCAGACAGAGTGAGGAGGGTGGCACTCGGTCCATCTGCAGGTGGATCTTGGGGAACCCCAGCAGTGGGAGGTTCACCTTCAAGAACACCAGCTGCTCCACCAAAGCAGGATCCAAGCAGGTGCAGTGAGGTGTCACAATAGCTCCAGCAATGCTGAACACCCTCTTGCTTGGCACACTGGTCGGTGGACAGGACAGGTGTTGCCAGGCAACCATAGCCAGATCCTGCCACATCTGGCTGCGGCTTGTCCAGGGATCGCAGTCTAGTGGCTCCACATCCTCAGCAAGATCAGTAGCCACCAAAGCCTTGGCACTACCTGCCTGAGGCTGAGGTCCGGTGCCTATGGCCCACATTGGCAGTGGCTGACGTGGAAGAGACTAACTGGGCTAGGAGTGCTGGCACAGGAAAGTGGATCCCCTACTTTCGCATCCCCTCGCTTCTGCACTTTGGCCTCCCTGACTTTGTTGACCAGCACCTGCATCCAGTGATCGAGGGTTTTGGTGCTGCCAGTGCACATGCTTCCCTTCACCCTCGGGTTGCACATGTCTGCCATCATGTGGACCATACTGGACCACAAGGGATCCAGCAGTCTCCTGATGCCCTTCTTCAGCTGCCTCACCAGTGCCTGCACATCTGGTGAAGGGGCAACTGACAACTGACGCCCAGGAAAAAGCCAACCTATTAAATAGGTACTTTGTGTCAGTCTTTCATCAGTCACACGGGATGCCCATGCCTGCTATGGGACAGGGAAATCTGGGTGAGGGGAA
>NW_017728951.1:31516946-31543687 GCF_001723895.1 Crocodylus porosus | reverse complement strand
TGGTTCAAGCACCTACATTGAACACCTTCAAGAGTAAATTGGATGCTTATCTTGCTGGGATCCTATGACCCCAGCTGACTTCCTGCCCTTTGTGCTGGGGGCTGGACTCGATGATCTCCCGAGGTCCCTTCCAGCCCTAATGTCTATGAAATCTATGAAATATTGGCCCTGCTGTCATTGACCATGAACCTGCACGTGAGCTTGACCTGCCCAACGAGCCCTCCCTGCACCTTGCTGTGGTGGACTCATCCATCACCTCAGCTTGGAGGAGAGCCCACCGATGGCCTGACTAATTGCACCAGTGCCCTGTGAGGGAGAGGTAGGTGTGATCACCACCTTGCCTGCTCCAGATGTTGGAGGTGAAGTGCAAGGCTACCTACGGCCCTGCCTTGTGCATCTCCTCCTTCAATACTCTCTGCATACCTCGTACAGGGGTCCTGCTAAAGGTGGTGCATGCGGGCACTTAGTAAGATAGGGCCAGAAGCACCATGAGCCGCCTGAACCCTGATTGCTCAACTATGGAGAAGGGCTGGCTATCCAGAGCAAGCATCTCCCCAATGGTCTGGGTGATCTCGCTCGCCTTTTCAACTTGACCACCTTTCTTCCACTCTTCCAGGGTGGCCTGCCTCTGCTTTGGGGGGAAGGGGGCTTTGGAGTGAGTGGGAGATTTCCCTTTCAGCACACTCACACTGATACCAGGCTGAGCTGCAAGAAGGGCAACGGGGTGCTGCCTCCTGAGATGCAGCAACATCGCCGTGGTGGAAGAATGTTTCATATCCTTGCCCCAGCTGATGTGCCTTTGGCAGTGCTGGCTGATAGCAAACCTGGGATCATCTGCCAGCTCAAAATGCTCCCACACTGTGCTACACACCGGCTTCTGAGTTGGGAGTGGGGATGCTTCCTTATCCCACTCCTCAGCAGGCTGAGGCACAACAGCAGGAGGAGCTGCCTCAGCTGAGCCACTTGCCTGAGTCTCCACAACCTCAACCTCCTCTGAAGTGCTGCTTTCCAGAGAAGGAGACCTGGGTCTAGGGGAACTTTGAGGGGTGTGGAGCATAAACTCTGTTTTCCCCCTCGGTCCCCGGAATTGCTTGAGCCAGGGCGCTCAGCTCCTCTGGTTCCAGCTCCAGCTCATCCTCTGACAGTGGGAGGCTCACACTGAGAGATCACATTGGGGTGGAGGAGACACTGATTCCACTGCTGATGCCTATTTCTGGACTTAGAAGAAGTGGTGCAGGTGCAGGGACATCAGGTGCAGACACTGCTCCCACCTCCTTGCTTCCACTGGCAGCAGAAGTGTCATGGCTGCTTGGGAAGAAAATGTGTCTATGTTGGGATGTGGGCAGGGGGGACTTCCAGCTCTAGCTCTCCCCCTACCCTCTCTCCCTCCCCTGCCAGAAGACATGGCACCTGCCTTTCCAGCATACTTCATATTAATTTTTCCTGTGCTGCAAAAGGTGTGTCTGTCTGACTTCCAGCTTGTGTGAATTGTTTGCTTTGCTTTCTGTAGACTGTGGCTTGCTTGTTGCTGGCTTGTAACAAAAGTATGCAGTGTGTGTGTCTGTTGCTTTTCAGTTGTGTGGTCTCTGCTCTGACTCTGAATAGGTGACTGTCTGACTTCTCCCTCTTCTTCTGGGTCGTGGTTCATTATTGTACTGTTCTGTGTTGTGTAGTGTACCTAAAATATCTTGTTCTTTCTGAATCTATCTGACTTCTTCTGTGTTCTCTTTAGTCAGTATGTAAACTATTAAAACTAACTATAACAAATAATATTAGTAACTAATGTAATAGCTATACAATCCCTTCTATGAATATCTGATTTTTCTTCTTGTATATGTGTATATAAGCATGTGCCATGTGAGTGCCTCCCTGCACAATGATGGATCACACCGCCAGGGAAAACACTGAGCTTTTTGTTTTAAAAGTATTGCCAAAAAAAAGAGAGAACAAATATGTATGTAAACTATAATAATATTAATAACTACTATATATAATCTGACTCTTCTTCTATGAATATCTGATTTTTCTTCTTGTATATGTGTATAACTGTGTACATATAAGTGCCTCTGCCCAGTAATGGATCATACTGCCACGGAAAACACTGCTTTCTTTTTTAAAAGTTTTCCAAAAAAAAAGAGAGCAAATATAAATTGAAAGAAAGGAATTGGATAGTATTAAGCAAAGAGATTCTAAGCTAAGCTAAACTAAGATAAGCTAAATCCTATCCAATCTTTTCTAAGAACAAAAAGGAGCAGGCAAGTTGCAACTGACTGATTATGAAGCAAGCCAGGCAGCACAGTACCTTTTTGACGCTGTTGCTCCCTCAGAACCAGCTCATAAAAGGCACAGTAAGCCTGCAGACAGAGGCTTTTATGCTTTTTCAATGTCCCTCCCCCCAGACACTGTAATTGGAAGGGCAGTCAGAGAGGAATCATGCTCACTGGCCACCTAGACACATCAGTCCCCCCCCCCCCAAGTTTCTGTTTCCTCGTACAGACAGCCCTCTGAATTTCCAAATCTTTTCCGAATCAATTTGGAAGCTCCAAATCCATTCGGAAAGCCAAAAGTATCTAGCAATTCAATTCAGACTCACAGATTCAGCCTTCTAATCGTCTGAATCATCTCCAAATCCGAATCACGGTCTGAAGCTTTGAACAGCCCTACTGACCTGTTTTTCTCTACTCTAGGTTGAATGCCCTGTCCTTGATGCTAATTATTCTGTTTATTCTGGTCATGTGATAGTTAACCTCTCTCAGTGAAGGCTGAAGTTTAAAAAAAAAAGTATTAAACAATTCAACAAACAATTACTTCCTTCTCTGCATTACCTGTTATTAGTTTCTCCTCTCTCTGAAGTAACAGACCTACACTTCCTGCTACCCTCTACATACTTCTTACATAGTTATAGAATCGACTTTATATCTTTTCCCCTTTGCTAGCTATATCTTTATGTATTGCCCTTTCTGGTTTTGTTCCTGTATGCTCTTAAAATGCTTCTGATTGTTAATAATATGATCAACTTTCCAATTTCTGTAACATTCCTTTCAAAGTATCAAGTCACTGAAGAGCTGATGTTTTAGCTAAACAAGGCTTTTGCTATATACTGCATATCTTTTCACATTAATATTACATGCCTGTGCACCCTTTAATATTGTCTCTTTAACAATCAGGTCTTCTGCTTTCCTTCAGACTTGCCTTTCCTGGGATTTTCCCTACCAATTATCTGAACTGGTTAAAGTCTGTTTTTCTAAAGTGTATTACTTTTATTCAGGTATTCTATGTTCTTCCTTTCCTTAGAATCATGTATTCTCCATTCTCTCTTTTTAGGCCCACTGTCACCCAAGCTGCTTCCTTATTCTCAGCTCATTCGTCCCTGTTAGAAGAGCCACCTAGTTGACTTCTCCATCCCCTCTAACAAAATGTTGCCTGCTGTCTTTCCAGCAGATAACTAAAGACCCCATAACCACCAAGTAGATGGTTCATTTAGTGGTCAAAGAGCAGTCAACTAACAAGATATTATGTCACAGAAATGACACAGCCTCTAGAGCAGTATTTTGGAACTCACTTTCATGTTTCATGAACTTTGAACTACAGCTTTTGTCCACAGTTGTAGAATAGTTCTTAATACTGGGAATCTAAGGTCAGATCTTCAGTTGAGATGTATTTACTAGATATTTGGTGAAGAATCTGGTAAGTGTTTTGCAACTTTGCTAGTAAACAACTCACTTAACATCACAAGCTGAGCTTAAACATCTCCTCAATGGTAGAACTACACTTTGGATTGTTTTATATCCTATGTTCTTTCTGTACTACACTACTTCCTATATTATTACATTAGTCAGTATATGTTGTATAGCATTGATATGGTTTATAACAATCTCTTGCACAGAATTTTGTCCTCAAAAGAAAAGTGATTTGATAATCCAGTTTTCATTAAGGAAGCAGAAATCTGCTGGCAGCCTGTAATGTAAGCACCTCATTTCAATGGCAGAGCTCCAGCATCTTCATTTGGAAAGAAATCTGTTGCATTCAGGATTCATAAAAGCATTGGCACCCATCCTATTAAACTAACACAGGAAGAGAAAACATCCTTCTACTCAAAAACATTCTGTCCATCTTTTCTGAATTATTTATAGGGGAAGCTCCCTCATGTTTTCCCAAATTCAGATATGACCATAGTGTTTGCATGCATTGATATTCAGATTAGTACAAAAGAAGAAAAAAAAAACTAAACCAGGAAGAAAAGGCGGTTCTTAACAATGGTATTTGAAAGCACCATGAATTCCTCAAATTGATTTTCTTACCATCTTAAAAAACATACATCAATATCTTTCTCCCCTCCTCTATTCCTGCCTTTTTGCTTCTAAGGTTTTTAATTCTTCTAATGTTTTGAGAAGATCTAAAATATGTGATATAGTCAGCATGCCATTTGAGTATATTGTCAACATTTCATCTTTTTCTTTGCCTACCGTCCTTTTTATCAAAGATTTTTCCATTGGCTACATCTTAAAAAACATGTTTAGTTATAGATAAACTAACAAACTATACCAAGCTAAGAGAGGGAGAAGCAGGAATTGCTAAATGTCAGGTGCTCTAAGTAACTTTTTTGTGAGTTGTTCCTATCCTAGGGCAAGTAAAAGCTCTATAGCACCATACACTGGATGAAATAGGACTATATTTTTCAGCTTACATTTTCCATGGGTAGAGGCAAATGCACAAAACAGAACAAAGCAGGTGATATATATAGTAAATGTCTACCTGCTCCCCCATAACTCTATAATTTTTTGTCTCCATCCCTGTAATTCCTTGTTCCTGAAGCTGTTATGCTGAACAAACTGTAGCTAAACTGAAGCCAGTTCTGTATGCCTGTCTGATTTCTTACATTGCACCCAACATCATGGTATGTGAGGTCTTACAGTGGACTCAAGAATTTTCTCTCTAGGTATAGACTCAGCTGGCTTATAATGCTGAATTTTTTTCATGAAGAACTCCTGAGGAGGTAATGCCTTTAACAAATGCTCTGTTCTAAGGGAGGCAATACATTATTTAAGAAACTTATCAGCTACCTCTGGTGTTAGATGCCACTTGTTTTATTTCACAGAATTGGGGAAATGTAACTGAATTGTTGGGAGAGGTCAGTGTGGACATCATCAGCCCTAGTGTGATACCTTTATACCCAATAGATGACAGCAAGAATGATTCTTGTCCAATATGTCTACAAAACACTAACCTAGTTTCAAATCGAATGCTTCCTATCACTTTTTACTACACTTTATAGGACTGTGGGTAATAAATAACAAAAGATGTCTTAATCTGCACACTGATCATAATGAATAATTCCATAGAGCTTTTGCTCTCTATAACCATCATGTGGAGCATATTTAGTTTTGCCCTATAATAATTGCTGTCTAAAACTTTGGAAATATTGGAGCCCATTCAAAAAGTGATACTTCTGCAGCCTACTTCAGATAGATTCCCCTCAAAAATAAGCAGCACCCTGAAGAACACTTCTATCTTTAGTAAGTAGTATTGACTTGCATTCTTGTCTAGGACAAATGTTTTCAGTGGCCAAAGTTAGAGCCTCTGTGTTCCCCTGATTGTTGGACACTGATTATTATTGTCTAGAAGCAAAAATCTATGAAATGAATAAAGGAGAGAGCCAGTTCCTTACCAGCAGCTAAAATTCTTTGTAATATCACTAGTCAGTCCTTGCCCTTCTCAAACTTTTCCTACCTTCAGAACTGTTCCTTTGTTACTAAGTAGGTACCTGACAAATGGAAGCACAGCATTACTAATCTGCGTAAGGAAAGTCTTTCATAACAGGATATTTCTGTTTTTGAACAGACATATGGTTAATAATCTAAGCTGCACATGTAGGGAGGGGCATGTTTTGAAAGCATTAGCAGTGCCATACTGGGTCAGACCAACAGTCCAACTAGCCTAGAATCGTCTCTCCAACAGTGGGAGGAATAATTCTGTACCTTTTCTAATACCACTACATCCTTTTTGAGATGTGGAGACCAGAGAAATTATAATTAAGAAGTAATTTCTAATTCAATAATATCATACGTCTATTCACACATAGATAGAAGGTAAATACCATCTTGGTGGTGGCAATACCATAGCTGAAATATATAATTGTTACAAAAATAAAGAGGGTGAGTAATGCTGAACTTCAGTTTTTAGTAAATGCAACCCTTTGTCACAAGTGAAGCTTTAAAATATGAGATATTGTGTACAAGGGAGCTACACTGCAAGGTTCTAAGATACATGTGAAACAAAAACTTTAACTTGTGTTGTGACGTGGCTGTCTTGTAAGTTCAGAAGGGACAGGGCCTCTCATTCATTCTTTACTAGCATCGTATTTAGCATCGCAGCACCTGTATCAGGGTTCCTGAATGCTGTTGCAATTGGAATAAATAAAAATACATTACAACTAATCCATAAGAAAAGTACCCTGTCTACTGTTTACTGATAAGTTTAATATCTCCTTAGGCATTCATCCTGCATTATCCAGCTACAGAGTAATAGCAGCTATGTAACCCAAACCAATTAGAATTTCATTTTTTCTCTCCCTGCACATGAAAACAATAGGGAATAAATAGAAAGAAACTATTTTTACAGTGCATGGCAGTCATAGCAGTGTGAAATCAAAAGAGCAAATGTAGGTCCTGATCCTACAAAGAGACATGCATAAATAAGTGTTCTCATGTGAAAAAAGTGGGACACTTCCATAAGTATTTGAAGGATCAGGATCTTAGTTCTGAAGTAAGAGTACCTTGGAGGATGTAAATAGCCAGGCATTCATGAATTCTGTTTATGGTCTTCAAACTGCATTTACTTAAGAAAATCTTATCTGCTGGAAAAATAAATACCTTTCATCTCAATAGGATTGCAAAACATTTTACAAAGTTGATGCATAAAATGTATGCACGTGGAAATCACTTCACCACTGCCAAAATACAGCCACTGACAGAAGCAGAATGTGACACTAAGGACCAAAAAAGAACACTACTTAATTGTAGCTTTGAAGGAAATTTTTAGGGTAGCTATGACGTGGAAACATTCTGCATGGTGCCAACAGTCTATATCTGAGAGTCTAACTCCCGTGCTACTAAGAAGCACACCACAAGGCCTTCAGTGATGACAGGTAGTAAAACTCAATTTTTTCCATTTAATCAGAGAGACTTATTCTTTCTTGTTTCTGTTTGCAACTTAGCCAAATCCTATAGAAGCTCTGCAGCAAACTTCTTTCCACTCCACACCCATGCAGGTAGCTTTTTCCTGTTCTGACTACCCTGGCACTTCCTTACAGAGTCTCTAAGTTTACTCTAACCTCCCCTTTCCACTTTTTAGCTCCTAAGATGTAGCTCCACAGGCCTGTTGGTAATCTGCCTGCTCTTTTCACCTTCATCAATTTTATCTATTTAACTTCTAAGCAGCTTGCACCATGAACTGTCTGTCTGTACAGCACCTACCACAACAATATGTCATCTTAATAAGCACAAGAGTAAAAAGAACTACTCTGTGAGGAAAGGTGACCTGAGCAAAGGCGACTGCTGTTTATCCATAAGTCCCAACATCACCTCCAACATCAAACATTTCCACTAACAGTCGGGGAATAAAGGTTTAGCTGTTTCTTTGTCCTCTGGTGCTTTGAAAAGACAGGATGTTGTGGCTCCTAAGAATATATAAAGTGAGGATCAGTCCTAGTTGCCTGGCAAGAAGAGGGGCCTTCAAACAATCTCTCTCTCACTATAATTTCCCTTCCTCTGTTACCCTCACTGAATGCTCCCAGTAGGACAGCCAATTAAGGGAGGGTTGCAAAGCAGATACAGTGTTCTTTTCTAAAAATAGCTACAGAGGCCAAATGTCCTAAACTGAGATGAAGGAAATGGCGTTGTCATTTCAAACATTCAGTCACATGCTGCATCTTAGTTCTCTGTTGAATGACGCATAACCTTGTCCACATTAGTTGCATCTAACAAGTCATCTGTCATGCAATATAGAATTAAGAAGCAATGTGCTGTTGTTTTTTTAAGTAGAAATCCCCTCTCCCCTGCAGAGCTCACACTGGAACTAAATTACAAGATAGCCCAGAAAAAATGTCAGTTCTTGCTGTTTTTACTTTTTTTTAAATGTTCCTACCTAAATTAACTTCTCTAGCTGGCTGGTATTGTCATAGTTTGACTAGAAGGAAATGGTCTGGGAGAGATTACTATCGTGATATTGCCCACTTAGCCAGAAGCAGGGAGTGAAGTGAGAACCGTACGTTAACTTCCACAATGTCCTGCGTTAGTGGCAGCATACAACTTTTGCAGCAGCATAAGGCCTGCCAGAGAGCCATTCTTTCTTGGCAAGTCCATGTCAGCACTGCTGAGAATGAGGACATGTATGATGCTAGAAATTCTGCTGACACAATGTCAAATAATCATGTGCTATCAACAAGAGGAGTCCTGTTGCAGAATGGAATTCATCGTGCCCTGCTACACATTTTCTAGCACCATGCATGTTCCCAGTACAGAAAAGCTCCAAGTGTTGACAGGCCACGTACATGACTGACTTCTTTAAATGCCCTCCCCATCTCCAGCTTGAAAGTGTACACTGGATTCAACATTAACTTAGAAAGCATTTCTTCCTACAACCCTGGGAGAGACTATATTTTTGATCTTGCTCCCATCCCTCCTACACTCACTCTGTCACAAGTTTTATGCTCACGTTTTATCCCACTCCCATTCATAACCAGTCAAACTTCATCCTGCGCTGGGGATAGACATTGTAAATGAGTAAACAAAGCCACAAGACGATGTTATTCCCCTACATTCAGTCTCATGTTAGCATGTTCCATAAGCACTGGTGGCATTGTGCCCCTACTGACATGCTCTGCTTCTTGGTCTTCACATGAAGTCATAAGCAGAAGAGGGGGAAGCTTAGCCTGAGTGTGCAGACGTGAGGAGACTGGTATAGGTGGCAATGGCATTGGATCTGGCCAGCAGTGGACTCCATTTCCCAGGAGCCCCTGCCCATGTGGTTGGGGCCAGTCTCCATGGAGACCCTAGCCACAGCTGCACTGTGTTAGCACAAGTCTGGAGTTGCCATGGAGACCAGCTACAATTTGCTGGCAGGGCATGCAGCAGGGCAGGGGGTTGCTCCAGAGCCACTGGGATCTTGTGGCGGGGGAAGCTTGGTCCAGGGCTATGGCAGAGCCATGATCTACAGCCTGCATGCTCTGGGCAGGGGTGCACAGGCATCGGATCTCTGCTCTGCCCCAGCTTGGGACCACATTGTCAAGAGCCAAGGCGGAGCTGTGATCTTCAGCCTGCACACTCTGGCCAGCTCTGCCATTTTGCCACCCCTGCTCTAGATGCTATGTTGTATAGGGTTTTGTAAAGGCCATGAGGAATAAGTGCTGGCTATGGATGATAACATGAAGGAACCTATAACAGCTGAGCCGCTTTCATCTGAAATATAGATAGGCAGCCCTAGGAGAGTTCAACACTGCAAGATGCTTTGAAAGAAAAAAAAAAGATGAAGAGGTAAGGAACACATAGACTATTATTAATAGTTAATAAAGAGGGAAGATACCAGCATGAGCAGAAACTTAGTGGATAAGCCTACAGTTGAGAGATTATATAAAAATTGCTTCCAAACACAAAGTATGTTGGGGTTCATTTCTGTTTAAGCTACAAGGCAGAGTGTTCTTTCCATTATCCATTGTATCTGTTTAAGGTGAAAATACCACCTTTACCAGTACCTCAAGTACCAACAGACCTTAAGGATGCAGATATGGTTTTAATCATAGATCTTTTCATCTTCCACTGATATTTAGAGGGGGAAAAACACAGTGATTTAGGTTGCACTAAGAGTACGGTAAAGATGCTCCAATTATGGAAAAAATGTAGAAGGGTCTGTCCTGTGTGGTATTTAGATACTCCAGTAATGGCTGCTGTACAAAGCCCTAGAAGAGATGACAGGACAGTTATCCTTGAAGTGTACAAGAGCAAGCCAAGGCAATCAGTGCAATATTGACAGTATGCCAGGGGTGAATTAAACAGGATCCTTCTTGGATCCAAGCCTATGCATAGACAAAAAAGAAATGGATCTGAAGCAGAGCAACAGGCAGCAACCCAGGTGTCTGCTGCCAGCTGGGCTGGGTAGTCTCACTTCCAAACAAGGTCAAAGTCTATAAAATGGGAATAAGAGAGGAGTTCACCTCAAATCCTGCCAGGCCTGCTTGAAACTAGTGTGTTGAGGCTTATTAATTTTAACCCACCAGGCAGGCTCAAAGATCTGTTCTGTCAGTGGAAAGTAAAAGATGCACTAGTGTCTTCCTATGGTCTCAACAACATAAAGTAAAATGTAAAGCGTTATTCAGTGGCAAAAGTGTTCATGCCACCAAGTCAGAAAAATAAGGTATCTCCGCACCACATGCACATAGGACAACAGCAAAGAAAGATGCTTCTGTGATAGGAAAGTTTCATTAAATATGAGGTGTAAAAGGGGTTTATTTTTTAGTTTTAAACAAAAAGGTTTAAAAATAGCTAACTGAATTGTTCAGTAAAGTGGAGCTAAGGAAATAGGCATTAAGGAAAAGACTATGTCAATATTTTCAAAAAAGTTTTTTCTTTTCCTGTGACTGCCCACACAGGCAAGGGGCCTGTGTTTCATTACTCTTTTCTTTTTCCTGTAAGAAGATACTGACTGAGGGCTGAACTTTTCACTGCTGCTAAAGGTTACCAAATACCCTTTTGGGGTTCAAGCAGGTTGGACTCAAGGTTCTGAAAAGCAATTAATAAATTTGCCAAGGCACCTAGGTGGTTGATTTAATGTAATAATCTTGTGTGCTACCTGTCTCTTTCACCCTAAATTTCTGAAAGTCAGTCTGTGTGCAGCCTCTCTTCAATGCTGCCTGTCAGCAAGTACAAACAAAATATTGGAGTACTTGCATCTAAGTCAAAAGTGTGACTCAACAGCCAGGCATAATAGTAACATTCTAAGCAACTTTTTGTAGGTCTAAATTTACTTTTCAGGGCTTATAATCAGATTTTCAAAAGTGGCTAGAACTACCAATAGCTTTCAAGAGGAGCTGCCAAGTAGTGCTGGGCACTTTTTAAAATCTGTGCATTAGATGGTATGATGAATAATGGCAGAATATCTAAGGTAGATAGGTCTGAAATACTACCACCTTGTGATAAATAGTAGGCCTGTGCGAATAAGAAAGTATTTGATTCGGATTCGGTCAGTTCGGAGGACAGTAATTCGATTCAAATATTCAGATCACTGTCCCGAATCGATTTGGCTGAATTGGCTTTAGAAGATTTGGCACTGATTTAGAGATTTGGTGATTCAGCCATAGACTATAATAGGGAATCACAGAAATACCTATAACTTTTTAATTTTTTGGCAGATTTGGATGAAAACAGCAAGGATGGTAGCCCCTTCTGAGGGCATGAGGCCTGCCAGGTTTCAAGGAGATTGGTGCAGGGATTTCTGGGAAGCTGCACCGCAAGTTTCTGAAAGTAAAAGTCATGACACGTGTGACTGTGTGTGCGTGTGTGTTAAGGCACAGCGGGATGAAAACAGCAAGGATGGTAGCCTGTAACAGGCCTTCCCAGTGTCAGTTATATCTCTGCTCGCCCACCTGTTTCTGGGACAGCCACCCGCCCCTCTTTTGCTCAGGCAGAAACAGTTCACAAAAAAAGCGACAGGCTGCAGACAGAGGCTTATATGCTGTTTCTATGTCCCTCCCCCAGAGCACTGTGATTGGGAGGGGGGACACAGAGAAAGATCACAGTCACTGGCCAGCTGCAGATGTCAGTCTTCCTCCACTGCTCCCTCTCCCTCTTCTCAGTTTCTGTTTCTCTGCAAAGCTGCCTTCCGAATCTCTGAATCTTTCCAAATCGATTCAGAGCCAAACTGGTGAGTGCAGCAATTCTCTGTAGTTGCCTGCAGGGAGCAGAGAAGAGGGAATGTTAAAGGGAACTGCTTGTGAGGGGTGGTTTCCCTCAGTGGGAGAGGAACCAGGGTGCTGAGCCAAGGGACTGTGTTAGACTGGCTCAAGCTCATCAATTGTATCCTGATGAGTCACATTGAGAGGGGAGTCGCATTGAAGCTTGAAGCGCTGATGTAGCCTCAAGTGGAGTAGGCAGAAAATTAATTTTTGAGCAGTCTGGCAATTTTTAAATTCAATATATATATATTTCTGGTTCAGTTCAGACACCTGCTGTATGATCATCCTGCAGTCCTCAAACATTGGAAGTCATGCAGGAGCTTCCTCATCTGCACCCAGCCTCTCAACATGAGCGACTGGTGCCTCTTGAATCGGGGGGGGGCAACCGCAGAAGCCACTGACAGCAGCAGCCCTGTCAGGAGGGGGGCACCAACCCTACCAACAGCATCAGTGTTGGCCATCGGGGGGGAGGGGCACTGGCCCATTCCGGGGGTCACACGCACCCCCTACCAGTTGCCTGTCTCTCAATGCCCCACCCAAGGAGGCATGAGTACAGATGTAGAATAAGAGGCTGAATAAAATTACCTGACAGTAAAAAATGGACATTCCAGTGGCTGAGCCCTTACCCTCAGGGGCTGACATACCAGGTCAAAGGTGGTGATGTCTCAACTGCCTATATAGCAGAGTTGGACACTTCAAGGAACTAATGAAGAAGTGAGGCTATACCATTGGTTCAACTACCTGTGACCATGGGACAAAGCCTCAGACTATGCAACACCTGCTGCAATTCCCACTGCTTGAAGGCACATGTACAATGAAAGACCTCACAAAGTACAATATAAGAGCACAAGTATATGTAACAAAATAGTCAAATGTGGTGTAGACACAAGAAGTAGTAGTTCAGACTAGTGTTGAAAAATATGACATTTAAAACTCCTTTTAGCATAATCAAAATCTTTTCATGCTTCCATTTTGATTTTGAGTTTGGTCATTTTTTAATGTTTTAAGTGAGGCTGTCAGGAAATTTTAAACCTTTTTTTTTTACCCTTTCAAAAAAAAAAAGTCAAAACACTACATTTTGGAAATGTTGGCTCTGGCTCTTTCATATTTAATAGATAAAGAAAAACAGAGGCAGCAAGGGAGAGCAAAAAAGAAGCTCAGTTTCCATTGTATGAATTTAGTACAAAACCACATAAAAATATTGAAAAAGGCTAGCATAAATATGCCATGTATATCAAACACTAGACCTCAATCAGTCAAAATCTCTTTTGCAGGCAAATCAGTGGATGCTAGAGAAAGGAGTTAATCCTTCTAATTAACCAGTGATGCTATCTCTTTGGCACTGAGCTGTTCCAACATAGAATTATGGGGGATATTTCCCATTGTGCTCCCCCCCCCCCGCCTTCCAGGAGCAGTGGCTCGGAGAATTGTAGCTTCTTTCCAGTTGGTCAGTTTTTGTTTTGCATTCCTTTGTCCCATCCTTCCTGAGCTTTGCTTTGGTGTGGGTTCCAGGAGTAGCAGCCTTGGGTGGTTGGTAGGGTAATAATAATGTTGTAGGGTAGCTATGAGTGGGAGTGGGAGTGGGAGGGGAGGGGGGAAAGAGAAGGGAAGATATTCCCTGCCCACTAAATTAAAAGAAGGCTATGTATAAATGCTGAAAAGTTTTAAAAATTTACTTCTGTTTTTGCATGTCTAAGGAGATGGTGTAGGGAAAGAAGGAAAGCACAGAGGGTTATAGTGTAAGTTTCTAAAGTTCAGAGTCTGGTTTGAGGCCTTTACTGTGGAACACCTATTAGTACAACAGGTGCATTTCCCTTCTGAGACAGAACACTAGCAAACTGACTCTGGATAGTGTTTTTAGCCACAGGCCTGAAGTGATGGCATTGTGGAGCCAAACTACCTTCAGGAATACTAGGCCCCTCTGTGCCTCACGACTTTCCTGTGGCTTGTAAAACTTAGCAAATGTCTCTGAAAGCTTGGAGGCCTTCAGATAAAAGGCGTTGTAAAGGCAGAGCGTAACTTTATTTTCATTCAGAAACTCCAGCTACTCCGCTTAATATCTATAGACCTATTTCACTTTTGTAAACAAGGCCACCTTGGCAAGTCTGTCCTGAAAAATAACTTAACAGCACTAGAGCATGCACTGTTGTCCAGCTGCTTCCAGTAGGTATCATTTGATTAATTCTTTGCAGTAGGCTGGGAGCAGAAGTTCCAGGATTTTATAAACAAGGGTGCAAGAGCAGCAACTGGTGCTGCAAGGGTGGCACTGCACACCTGCTCCTAGTTTTCTCCTTACTTGCACCCACCCCTGCAGGCAGACTGCACTATGGGAGCAGCCAGGGACTTTTTTAAGCTCCTGCAGTGCACTCACCAGCTGGCAGAGGCTTGCAGCAGGTTGTACACATTATTCAGCTATAGCACTATGCAAACTTGCAGGGGCTACAGCCCAGCTGTAGCCAGTTGGGAGTGATTACAGGCTGCCTAGGAGGACTGGGCCAGCTGAGAAAGATAATTAGCTGACCACAGGAAGTTAGAAGGTTTCCAGAGAAAGGAGCCTAGAGGAAAGGGAGGGGGAGGAAAGGGAGAAGAAAAGAATAAGGCTTGTAGCAGCAGAACTGAATCAGATTACTTTCTGGAGTTTAGAAAGAGCCTTAAGTTTGGGAGGTTGGAAGCAGCTGCACCACCACAGGATGAGTCAGAGCTAGGTGGAGAAGGAAGATCAGTGTGGAGGAAGCAACAGTAAGCCACATGCACCTTCTCAGGGCTACAGCAGACACAGGACTGAGTGCACCCTGTATGGACTATGTTAAGTTATACCGTTGAGTGCTGAGTTAGGTTGTTATGGTTCCTGAGAAGCGATTGTGCCCAAGAAATAAAGAACTATGCAATGTGGGGGGGGGGGGGTTTAAGGCTTTTGAGCAAAGTAAGCCCCTGAATTCTCTCCAGTCCCCAAAACAGGTGATATTCTCCCCCCACCCTCCACCATTCTTTTTCCTGTTCAGAAGCAAATTTCCTCCCCTCTCTTTCTCTCCTTCTGTCCCTCACTAACACTGTCCCTGCTCTCCTGGGGTTGAGGGAAGCTTCTGTCCTGCTCCATGTAGACAGGAGCTTCCCTGCTCAGTTCAAGACAGTGACAGTGATGGGTTCCCCCTTCCCACACCTGCATCTAGGGTGGCAGAAAACACCCAGACAGACTGGGCAGAGAGCGGGAACCCACTTGTCTGTTGCTGCTGTTCCAGGCTCATCCCAGTCCCTGTACAGGAGTGGGACAAGAACTGTTTGCTGGAGTGGCAGTGGTAGGCAGGGGTGCAGAATAGGAAGGGAAGGGATGTGCTTCTTTCTGAGCATGGAGGGGAAAAGAGTAAATCTGCAAAGAAAGCAAGAATTTCCATGAAGTGTCCTACTGCTGCTCCAGCTATGCAGTCAAAAAGGGGTTGTGATTCCATCAACTCATCCCCTTTAGATCTGTCCTTGGCTGAGAGAGAGTTACACTGTCTCTGAGCTGTGCTTGTCTCTGTACCAGTGTAGAAGTATGTACAAGCCAGTTAGGCTTTGCTATCTGGAATATAATATGCCATATTTTCTTACTATATAACACTAGCATACAATAGCCTGATGTCAGCAGCTGTCGTGTTGTCACCACTGACAGAAACCCCATGGAAATGCAAGTTAAAATGTCTGTAACCTCCTGTGCACAAAGCAGTTTCCCTGCTCTTTTTTTTTCTTTTTTTATTTAAGTGACTCAGTTTAAAAATTCTATTGCTTGGTAATATTTAAAGGCATTTTTCTTTTATGTTAAAAAAAATTCCTTACATAAATGGAAGGAAACCAATTAAATTCCTTACACCAATGGAAGGAAGCCAATTAATATTAAAATGATGTCAAATGCACCAAGAAATGGAGGACAAAGAGCTTGAAATATGCAGAAAACTGTCAGTTTCCATTCTCTTTAAGATCAGTGAAATACAGGGGGGGCACATGCAGTATATTCACGTGTTAAAGTTTGTAAAGCTAACAAAAACACTTAAAAAAAAAAAGTGACACTTTCTGCCTTTGCATGCGAGATGCAAATCCTGATCGCTGGCAGCCAGAGTACTCTTTAAAGGAATGCATCTAAAAATGATGTTGAACGTTAAAGGATTACTTTATCATTACTGTACACAGTTGTGCTTTGGACCCTTACTAAAGAGTTGTCTCGTCTCCATTCTACAAGAGAGTTGTACTTGCCCAAATGTCCCAGTGAAATACAATTAGATTATTTAAATCCTGTCTTGCTAAAGCACTGATTCTTAACCAGGGTGCACATCACTCTTGGATCCATCAAAATCCTTTCAGGGTGTTGTGGAGTGCCACACAGTGTGACCATTTTTAAGTGTACAAACATGATTCACAAAATAAACCCAGAGATTTCAAATGGGAATCTATTGCGTTTAAAAGCTCTCCGACCTGCTCCGGGCATTCTGAGTTCTTCGCAACAAGAAAACTCTTCTCGTATTTTCCTGTAGTCAAAGTGAGCATAAGCAAGAGTTGACATTTTCCAAGGGGTGCCTTGAATCCTAAAAAGCTGCGAACTACTGTCCTAAAGCTTCCTCTGTCTCTGGAATTGAATGTGCTCCTGCCACCCTGGCTCTGGATCTCAAAGATGTTCCTGTAGAGGTCCTAATAAGCAGGTTGCAGCATGTGTCCCATCATCTCCTTTGATCACCTACCCCAAGCCAATACCTGGGTTTCAGCTTCTCCTGTGTTTGGACCAGCGGAGAGGACTCTGACGTGTTTCTGTGTAACTGTCTGCCCAAAATGGGTATTTGCTGTTATCAAAGTTTAACAAAATTCCCTTGGTAGAATACCTGGTTAGAGATTCCAACCTTGGTTAGAGGTTTACAGCAGATAGAAATATCTCATTTGAATTCTAAATATACTATCTCCTGTATCTTACTATCCATGTGTTACTTTGGATATGCTCTGTCTGTTCCAGTTACTAGCTAGAACTTGATTTATGGGAGTTAAACACCTGCACCTCTCCTAAGACTAACACAACTAACTACCTCTCCCTCCATAAAACTGAACTAATTTTACTTCACTGCAGTGTGCTGCATTGGTATAAATGAAAATGGACAAGACCATGAAGCAGATCAAGATCAGGTATGTGAAATAAACAGAAACCAAGCATAAAAAGAGGGTTTTATTATGGCTGTGCAAAACTTTGCCAGGTGTTTCATTGCGATGCTGTTTGGACTGTTTCGAGCTCAAAACACCCACATCAAAATGAAACAAAATGAAAGGCTTTGAAACAGCCTCAAAATGAAATGAGGGCACTTGAAATGTTTTGAGTTTCGAAGCTGGCCTTGCTTTCAGGGAAACAGAAACTAAGGAGAAGGAAGGGCGGGGGGGGGGGACTGCTCTGATATTTACTGTGTAGCTGGCCAGTGACTGCAATCCTTCCCTGAGGTCCCTTCCAATCCCAGTGCTCTGGGGGAGGGATGGAAAAACAGCATAAAAAGCAGCATTGTTTAAACTGAGCTTTCTTTGTGCCTTGGGGTCGGTTACTGAACTTTCAGCAGCATCAGAGAAAAGCTACCACTTCCTATTTGCTAGCCTATTACTAGCAAGTGGGATCCAATACCTTTTGCTTCCCTAATACCCTTTTATTATTATATTAATGCATTTCTTCCAATTTATTCCTCCCCCAAAATCCTCTTTTTATTAGTCTATTTTGATTCTTTTCCCCAAGAAAAGAAATCTGTGCTTTCTGACACAGTGTGATTCCATTCACTGTGCAGGGAAGCACAGCATATATCGCATATTATAATATAGAATTTATTCAGGAACACATATATACTTTTATATTTTATTTATTACATAAATGCATACATATATACAATTATCTACATATTACATAAATACAGATTACATTACAAAAGAACACAGATTTTCCAGCACACCAAACACACTAGGAAACAACACTATGAAGTGTGCTGGAAAGGTAGCTGGCAAGCCTTCGGGGAGGAGTGGAAGAGAGTAGAGGGAGAGCTGTAAGTTTCTTCCCCACCCCCATAAAATGAGATGCAACCTCTTTCCTACAAGCAGGCAGGAGGCTTCCAGTTCTACTGGCAGCAAGGAGAGGGGAGCACTGCCACTGCCTGAATCTGCATCCCCTCCAAGAGCACCAGCCATAACCCCCACCACCACCATGACAAGAAGCAGCAGCCTGACAGTCTCCTCCACCCCCATTTCACTTCCCATCCCAAGCCTTCTAGTGCTAGAGGGAGAGCTGGAGCAGGATCTGGATCTGAGTGCCCTAGCAAGGGAAATTCTGGGGAAGAAGGAGGAATCATCTGAGTTTGTGCTCCACACATCTCAAGTTTCCCCTAGAGCTGGGTCTCCTTCCCCAAAAGGCATTTCAGAGGAGGCTGAGGTAGAGGGTGCAGAGGAAAGCGGCTCAGCTGAGTCCGCTTCTCCTGTTGCTGTGCCTCTGCCTGCTGAGGATGGGGAAATTGCAGCATCCACACATGTACCCACACCCCAAAAGTGAGCAGGTAGTGTGGTTTGGGATCATTTTGAGCTGGCAGATGATCCTACATATGCTATCTGCCTGCACTGTCAAGTCAAAACCAGCTGAGGTAAGGGAACAAAACACAGCACCACAGGGATGCTGATGCATCTCTGCAGGCACTACCCCCTTGCCCTTGCTCCTCAACCTGCCAACAGTGGAAGCATGCCTCAAAAGAAGTCCTCCTCTTGCTCCAAAGCCCCTGTCCCCCAAAGCAAACGCAGGCCACCCTGGACCAGTGGGGGAAAGGCAGACAGAAAGGGGGGCGTGTTGAAAAAGCAGGAGAGATCACCCAGAACATTGGGGAAATGCTTGCTGTGGATGGCCAGCCCTTCTTCTTAGTTGAGTGGCCAGGACTCAGGCAGCTCATGGCCCCATCCTCCCCAGTGCCTGTATGCACCGCCTTCAGCAGGACGGTGCTGCCCTCCCTGTATGAGGTATGCTGCAGGGAGTACTTGAGGGAGGAGCTTCACAAGGCGGGTCTGCAGGTGGCCTTACACTTCACCTCGGAAATCTGGAGCAGCCAGGATGGAAATCACTCCTACCTCTCCCTCACAGGGCACTGGTGTGACCAGGTAGGCCATCAGTGTGCTCTCCTTCAAGCCAAAGTGACGGATGAGTCCCACACAGCAACCGAGATCATGGGGGCCATGAACCACTTGGTGCAGGGGTGGCTCATTGGGCAGGGCGAGCTCACCTGGCGGTTCATGGTCACCAACAATGGGGCCAAAATGTTGGACATAAAACCAACACGCAGGTTTAGCAAACCTGGGTTTATTGCATACTAATGGACAACTGAGTTAGACTGTTTAGCAGCACACCACACTCTCATATCATACACTTGTCCTGCACACCATTAACACTAAGTCACCTATCTGCAGCTCTTGGAGTCATGCTGTGATGGCCAGTCACAGGCTTCTTCAAGGCAAAGTCCAGTCAAGATGGGGTGCAGGTTCTCTCTTGTGTGGATAGGTTGGTGCTGGTGGTCAAAATGCTCATCAGGCTGGCTTTTCACTGCCATTTTATTTCCTTTTGGGCAGACTTCAACCAAAGCCTGGAAGCTTCTGGAGGCTTCGTTACCAATCACCATTCACCTTTTAGCATGTTTCTTTCAGACTCTGTCACCAGTTATGTATTGTCTTTCACATTCCCGTCTGTTTTTCAGTTCCAATTGTACCATCTCCACATTCCTAAGACCCCTGTATTGTATCTTGTTACTTACTGTAGCAGGTTCGTACCAGTCTCCATTCAACCATTATTCTCACATCATTCACAGCACAAAGACTTACACAGACTCACTTGCCGCTTTTAAAATTGTTGACACAGTTAAGATGGCTACTTAGCATAAGCAAATGGCTTGAATCATAAGCATTCATAAGCAAAATCATAGTGTAAGTATAACATAAGCAAAGTCATAGCATAAGTATAACTTATTTTAAACAGTAATGGCATATTCCAAAACATGTTCAAGCAAAGGCAGTCCGCTGTGTGGCACACAAGCTCCACCACAGGCACTGCCAATGTGGGCCAAGGGCATGGCTTCCATGGTGAGGTCCAGAGGTACCAGACCCCACCATCTGGCAGGTAGCATTCAGGTCTTGGTGGGGGATGTAGCCAGAACTGGCCACAGTTGCCTGGGAACACCTGTCCTGTCCACCAACCAGTGTTCCAAGCAAGCAGAGCATTGCTGGTGATGTAGTGACACCCCATCTGTAGACAGGTAGTTGGGTGTTCTTGTCTGATAGATTTTTCACTGTGTGCTCATTCTGGTGCACAGCTGTAGCTTGGTGTCTCCTACATATTTTTTGCCAGGGCACAAACCACATTGGGGCACACTACCATGTCATTTAGAGGCCCCAGTGCTAGTGAGGGCACACCTTAACACTTACACAAAGTCATACATGTCACAAGTTTTACTTGTCAGCAGCTTGAGGTGCAGTTTCCCAGAAACCCCTGCACCTATCTCCTTGAAACCTGGCAGGTTTTGAGGCTTCAGCAGAGGCTACACCATGCCTGCTGTTCCCCCTCCCCTCCCCTCCCATTCCTTCACACACAAGTAACATGAGTTTTGCTTTCAAGACTTTGAGGTACAGTTTCCCAGAAGCCCCTGCACCTATCTCCTTGAAACTTGACAGGCTTTGTGGCCTCAGCAGGGGCTACTCTTTCTGCTGGTTTCATTCAAATCAGGCAAGAAATGACAAAGTTATAGGCATTTTTGTGATTCCCTATTATAACCTATGGGTGAAACATAAAAACAAATGAAACAGGAACAGTGCTTCAAAACAAAACAACGAAACCAAACTGTGTCCCTTCGAAACGGTGAAACAGAAGTTGAAATGAGATGGTGCTGTTTCTCAAGCCCTAGTTTTTATGTCTTTCCCTCTTTTCACCCAAGTAGATTATTCTTCTCTTCCAGGAGAGAAACTGGGAACATTCCAAGGGCATTATATTCTGTGAGCAAGAAATCTACCTCTAAATCCAAACACAGTGTTTGCTGTTTTAAAGCACCTCAAGGTAGCTGCAAATACCAAGTTTCACAACCCTACTGTGCTAGATATCAAGACAGGTAGCTAAAACTGATGTTAAATGTCTTGCTTAATTCACGGTCAGTCAGTGGCAGAGCTCCGGAGTATTGCTGTACCTCCTAGAATGAGTTTTTTCAGTGACCCTACACAAGTCTACTTCATATTGCTTTGTATCAGAGTTATCTGCTAGAGTTTTTCTCCTGCCCCTACCAACATCATCTGCTTATGCCAAAACTAAGAGATGACTGGACTTCAAATGCAAACACGTTTGTTTGCTTGTTTTTAACAGAATTTAAATATTAATCAGTTATTTGTAGCCATTCGTAACACTAGATTGTTCCATTCATTCTATTAGCTGTTAGTAATGGACCCAGAGGCTGAACCCACATCAGTTATGTGCTAGAACAGAACCAAATTTATATCATCCTAATGATAAGAATGGTTCCCATCATGAGATTAGATCAGAAATGATGTGTTGCTTATTGCACTGTGACAGCCTGCTACTGTATTTAGGGCTATGCGAAATTTTGCCGCCAGTTTTGTTTTGACGCTGTTTCCACTCGTTCTGTTCTGGGCTCCTCACTTTAACAAGGACATGGTAAAACTTGAGAGCGTTCAGAGAAGGACTACCCGTATGATCAGAGACTTGCACAGCAAGCTATATGAAGAAAGGCTGAGGGACCTGGGACTCGTCAGCCTGAAAAAGGGAAGGCTGAGAGGGGACTTGGTATCAGCTTACCGCTACAGCAGAAGTGTACATCTAGGGCTTGGTGAACAACTGTTTACCAGGGCACCCTTGGGGAAAACTAGGAGTAATAGTCACAAACTCCTGGAAGATTGTTTCAGGCTCAACATTAGGAAAAACTGCTTCACAACTAGGGTGTCCAGACTGTGTCCAGACTGGATGCAGTACTTCAGCTGTGGTCTCACCAATGCTGAGTAGAGCAGGAGAATCACTTCTTTGGAATGGTTTTTGTCCCGGAGACTGCGGTGACACCGGCAACTCACCAGTGGCAGGGGACGATGCTCCTGGAGAATCCGTGCGGCTTGTGAGCTGGCTTTTCGTACAGCTGCGGCCGGCCGGTGACGTCAGCACTGGACGCCGGCTGGCGGGGATAAAAGCAGCGGTGGCAGCGGAAAGGGCGGATGGCCCCGGAGCGGGGAATCTGTTAGCGGCGGAAGAAGCTTGTGGGGTCCAGTGACATCCAGAGAAGAACAGGGATCAGGAACATGAGGAGCCAGGGAGAAGGAGCCTGTGGCAGCCCCCAGGAGCCGGCGACAGATGAGAGGTGCCTAAATGGGACGGTGACAAAAAGAAGCCATCGCAGAGGGCGCATCAGGACCAGGTGAAAGCCTGGCTTGAAAGGGTGGTGAGGATTCTGAGGGAGGATCGTGATCGAGGCGGGGTCACCGCTGGGGACATGGGCACCAGGACCTATTGGCATTAGGATCCGAGGGATAGGGATCAGGAGCCAACTCTAAACCCCAAGGGGCTTGGCCCATTAGGTACAAGAAGTAGGGACAAGGTAAGAAGATGGACGGGCAAGACGAGCCATGCGACTCCACAGGGTTGGCTTAAGAAGGTGGCATGAGGCCAAGGTTCAGGGGTGGTGGAGCCCCGCATACATCCGCCGGGTCAGACCTGGGCAGCGAGGGACCTGGTAGGTGACCCCCCCACCCATTGACGGTACACCAAGACGTGGCAGGCGAGAGCGGGGGTGGCGACGCGGTGAAAGAACAACCGCATTGCCCTCAAGGGTCCTGGGGCTGGGTGACAGCAGGAAGGCTGTACCCTCGGGAGTGAACAAAACCCGGCAGGCACAGTTTTGCTGGAAATGCATCAATTGATGCATGCCAGGATATTGTTGGCCCTGCTGGCTACAGCATTGCACTGCTCATACTGTGGTCAGTTATTACCCCCAGGTCTGTGGTGACAAGTGATGGGGTATCTTCAGTCCTTCTGCCTGATGACAGGCAGCAGTTGCAGAAGCACCCATGTCATGAGTTTTGCCTGTCAGCAGCTAGGGGTGCAAGGCCCCAGAACCCCCCTGCACTAATCTCCTTAACAGCTGGCAGGCTTTGTGGCTGCAGCAGGGCCTAGCAGCCAAGCCTGCAGTAGTTCCCCCCACCCCCTCACCCTGTGCTCCAAGACAGAAAAAGTTGCACAAGCACCCATGACATAAGTTGTGCCTGTCAGCAGCTTGAGGTGCAGGGCCCCAGAACCCAGAATCCGCCTGCACCTATCGCCTTGAAACTTGGCAGGTTTTGTGTCCTCAGCAGGGGCTAGCATCCCTGCAGTTTTGACCTCACTGTGGCTTAACGTATACACATGACACAAGTTTTGCTTTCAAGATGTTGAGGTGCAGTTTCTCCAAATCCCCTGTACCTATCTTCCTGAAACTTGGCAGGAGTTATGCTCTCCGAAGGGGCTACGATTCCTGCAAGTTTCATTCAGTTCAGGCCAGAAATGGCAAAGTTATAGTCTGTTTTGTCCTTCCCCATTACAGCCTGTGGGCAAAATGTCAAAACAGTTTAGCTGTTTCAACCCTGTTTTGATGGAATGGAACGAAACAGCTATTTTGAATCAAAACAGAATTTGAAACAAAATGCTGTTCTGTTGAAACGCCGAAACACTGGTCGAAACGGAATGCTGCTGTTTCGCACAGCCCTAATTGTATTCACTTTTCTTTAAACAAAGACATGTAGATTTCAGAATGAGAATTGAGATTACTTAAAGTATTTCTCATTCATTTTTAAGATCTCTTTTTAAGTACTTGGTCAGATATTTAAAATACTAAGTTAAAAGTGATGGGTTCGATTATAGATATCTAAGCTAATATTGGGTGTATCTTTAAAACAGCAAACTAAGACATTCTAGTGCTTTTGTGAAATAAATTGTAGTGTATATATGACTCAAACTATTAAGCATGGAAGACTGACTTATTCATTATGGATCAACACGAGAAATAAGCTACTGTTTCTTAGCACACTGTGGAGTACACTTTTATTACACGGGCACAGATTTGAGATTTTTGGGGGAAAAAATTGGTAGTTAACATTTATTAAAAAGGTAACAGGACATAAAAGGCCATATTTGCAAGCTAAAAGTTTAATATTGTTCTTATCTTTCTGTAAACTTTATCTTTTTCTAAACAAATAAATCTTCTCTATATCTATATATCATAAATAGAGATATAGAGATATAGAGAGAGAGCTATAGAGATATAGATATATAGATAGATCTAGATATATAGTCACATTAGAAAGTCCTCTTATTTTAAGGATAGACTCAAAACTAGCTTAGACATCTATAATCAAACCTATCACTTCAAGCTTATCATTTTAAGAATCTCATGCAGTTCTTCAAAAGAGACCTTGCAAGTGAGTGAGAAGTACACTGAGTAACCTTAGTCACCCTTCTGAAATCAACATCTCTTTGTTTAAAGAGAAGTGAATTCATGACAGTAGGATGTGACCAACAGTGCCATAACCGATCTCTAGCTTTTTATTCTTATTATTTATTCTTATTATTTATTATTGTTGTTGTTAATTTCCTTTTGATAAAGGATTGCATGGTTTATGGAACTAATAATGAGCTACTAAGCCTTTAACATCTAGGGAGGCTGTGGATGAATAGGTTAGTAAGAAACAGCCACAAGCCACCTGACATCTTTTCAGTTCTTACAAAAATAAGTACATGGGCTCAGTTCAGTGCAAGTGGGGAGAATGTTGTACACATTACACAAAATTATCACAATTAATAATCTCATTGCCTGTTTCAACCCGGGGGAGAGGTTGTAGAACAGTGTTGAAGAACTTGGAGATACTCTCTCCAGCTTGTGCATGACCTGGCTCTGAGGGACTTGAGTTTCTAGGGAACCAATTCACTCAAATCAAGTTGGAAAAAAAGTCCTCTCCATTTGCAATACCAATGACAAGCTCTTTTGCCTGAAATGTGGGGTGTGTATTGCAGGACTAGTGTGCACTGGGCAAAATCTGGAAAGTTTTACTGAGTTCCTACCCACTGTTGGAGAATTCACATTGGCTACTTGTTTTTACCGTTTGGTTTTTTCTCTTAAAGCTTAGATTGAAAAAGAACTCATTTGTGGCCCTGGCCTATGACGTTTGTAGACCAGATGTAACAAAAGACTTACAGATCAAGGAGTCCAGCTTTCCTACTGCCTAATTATAAGGCTTTTGAGCCCGTGACTGGAATCCAGATACATGAGTAAAGTACCCTGCGTGCCAATGGATGTGCAGGGATGCTGCTCTATTGTGCTGTAACTACAGCGCATCAAGGCAGACTCGATTAATCAAGTTCCATTTAACTCAATGAATCGAGTCTCTGGAGTATGCTAATTAACATGCTCTGGTACCCTCCACATCTCATGTATTCGGCATCCCCATGCTTCAAAATGGCAGCTGGGGTGGTTTAACTAAAGCTTGTTGAACGAACTTTATTTCAAGTGTCCCAGCCTCCATTTTGAAACATGGGGATGCCACATACATACTGTGAGCACTTTACTTAGAGGAGCTCTTGGAGCCATTCTAATTAAAGTACCGTCCACTCCACCCCCATGCTGGAGCACATGTAAAGACACCCCTAGGTTCTGCATACAGTGCCTGGGGGGAACTGGATGCCTCTGAATGGAATCAGAAAAAAACCCACACACTGAGAAGAGAACTACCTAAAGCAGCAGTTGGCAACCTTTTTAAGGCTGCAGGCCAGACTCAACCCAGTTATGTTCAGAGGCAGACAGATGGTGCTAGGACCCAGCCACTTTTCCCAGCTGTGACCTGGGGACACTTCTGGTAGCTGGCACTTTTCTCCACAGTGGCAGAAGAAAGCAAGTGCTGCCAAAGCCCCCTTCCACCAAATGCCACCAAAGCCCCCTGTCTGCAAGTCAGTCAAGTGGCTCCATGAGCTGGATTCAATTTATGGACATAGGTTGCTAGCCCCTGGCCCAAGGTCAACATTCAGCTGCCTGCAGCTAGCCAATGGGAGATGCTGAGCACAGATTGCAGTGAACCTGCTTCTGCCTGAATCTTTTGAGAGGCTTCACCAACTTTCTTCTCTGTGGCCTTTTAGTGCATGTTAGATGTGCCCTGAGAATGCCAAGGTCCTACTGGATTCAGTCTCTTGAAAGATTTTGGCATAAGAATACTAACTAGTTTCTGGACCCTGGATGAGTTCAAGTATGAGCTAGGCATCATGAGATAGCATTGTTAAGAGTGGGGCATGTGCAGACGCACAGCTACAGGTGTCTGCAGAATTTTCAGGTCAACAAGTAAGCTGTGTATAGAGGCAGGTGGCCAGGGGGTTTCAACTTCACAGCTTTAGATTCAGAGCATGTCTACACCATACACTTACTGTTCCTGGCACCAGTACCCTCAAAGGTACTATGAAGCACCATGCATACCACCTCCTGTACTGGCATCAGTGTAACCACATCCATGCAGCACTGGGGGGGCAGACTAATTGGCTCTGCAGGGACTCACTGCTGTTCTGCCTACATAGTGGATTCTATATATTTGTGGGAGCTGCTGCCAAGCACAAAGTATATTGTCTAGACTTGAATATAACTTTATGTTCTACTAAGTCCTTTTTTTAGTTTTACTCCTTATGCTGACATGTACAGGTTTCCCTCCCTTTATGCTGTACATGAGTTCCTGGAAAATGGCACATAATTCAAATTTACACAACCCCCCCCCCCCCCCC
>NW_017728951.1:31507476-31516846 GCF_001723895.1 Crocodylus porosus | reverse complement strand
ACACACACTTTATAATGTAACAAATAGGAATACGTTCCAAGAGTTCAACTGTACTGACCCCCAAACCAGACACAGCTGGTGAACTCATACTGGTGGGGCAATGGAGTGTCCCATGGGAGTGGGAGGGGGGAGATGCAGCCAACCAGCAGTGGGGGGGCTCCAGCCAGACAGGAGTGGGGGGGTTTGCAGCCTCCCTGCTACCAGCTGGAGTACCCAGCCAGCTGCAACCTTGCCCCACCTTCCCCCGAGCCAGCTTCAAACCACCCCCCTTCCATGGGATGCTCCACCACCCCACCAGTCTGTGTTCACCACCTCAGACCCATTTCTACTAGTTTTGCAAGACAATTTTGGTACTCACCAACAACAGACAGTGCACAGAAATACAGGACACTACCATAATGGGGAAGGCAACTACAGAAACGTGTCACAGACAATGAACAAGGAGAACAGATCCACACAGGAGACCATATTTTGGTGCACTCCCACAATGCACCACACAAAGCAACTGACTGGGCTTCCACCACACCAATCGTATAAGAATTAATTTACCTTGCATACAATGAATTTTTGGTATAAAAAGGGTCACCATGTAAGAGCGAATTCGCACATATAGAACCCGCATAAAGCGAGGGAAACCAGTCCCATTGTATTCATTCATTGCCTAGATCCTGGCAGAATGAACTTGGCTTGTCCAGCATTCATATCTTCAGGATAAGGACAGCTAGTTTTGAAGCCATTAACTGTGAGCTGTTGCTCGTGAAAGTTTATGCATCAGTTAGTCTATGAAGTGCAACTCTACCCTGACTTCAGACTGACTGTCTCTCATTACTTGAAGGCTGCCTTTTTAGACATGTTTCCATGAGACAGACATTTGTTTCATTCCCTGTTGATGCTACCTGCTTTAAGGGTGCGTAAGTTTGACTGTAATGACTTGTCAGTCTGGATGCCCAGTGAACGTTACTGGAAGGAGGATCGGCACTGGCTCACTTCTGCTGCATTGGCAGGCAGCCTTCTGTCAATAATGTGTTTATTTAGTCACTACAGCCAAGAAGAAAATGCTAAAATGAAAAAGTTAGGGTTGGCAAGCAGAGAGAGGTATGAAACTGAATCCCAGCATTCTGTACACAGCGTGGTTGTAATTATTGATATGTCAAACAGCACCAAACAGAACAGAGTACCCAACTGCTCTGGACAAACTGATTAGTCAGAGCAATCCTGAGAGAGCTTTCTCTCTTCCTAGTACTGCTACCATTTATTAAAAAACTTTAAGGAGTGAAGAAAAACAGTGTGGAGAGAGGTATTTCTTAACCAGAATAAGAATTTTGATTCTAATAAACCTTGCATTAGTAAAGAAACTGACACTAAAGATTAATGAATGTTGAACAAGGAATGGTAGTCCCAACTGGAAGTAACATTGTCATGGCTAAAAAGTACCATACAGTAAAGATTCTTGTAGATTCTTTTTCATGATCACATTGCTTTTAAAAAATTGCTTTTTTAAAGGAGATTCTTCTTGTCTTTCCAAGTGCTTCTCACAGCTGCCTTTTGCTCTGCACTTCAGGTGCTTTAATTAGACCGGATCCTGAAAGCCACTCCACTTAAAGCGCCCCCTCCCCACCACCCCAGAGCACATGCGAAGATGCCCAAAGTGTTAGTGGGAACTGACTTCGGCAGGGTAAACAGGAAGAGAACTTCAGACTTTACTTGCTAAAGCAATAGTTTGTTCAGACAAAACAGTGCCAAGGGTCTTCAGTGCTTACCATATTGTTCTGATACTAAGTCTACCTTTCTTTTCCCCCTCCAAAAGAGCCATAATATAAGACTCTACTTATACCCATTGACCTGTATGCAGGCCCCCTGCAGTCTTGACTTTTGTACTTGCCGTGTTTCTGTGCATACAACAAGAACACTAGATCAGAAGTCTTTTTCAGTGTGACTTTTTTATTTTTGTATTTCTAGTGATTTAACCATATAGGTCCTTCTTGGTTATGCAATTCTCCAGTAGGATTTTGTAAAGGCAATAGGAATTCAAGATCTTTGTCCCTTTATAAGCCAATGCAAGTTATTGGTTTATATTCAGAGAACAAGCTGTTTTTCCTAATATTGAACCAGAGCATAGGAGATCAATTTATGGATATATATTGTTCAGATTATATCACTGAAAAATGATATCCTTTTTTATCCACAGACAGTAAAGCTGGGTAAAAATTGGAATGTCTGTCCTGTAAGAAATTTTGAAATTGCATTCTCCCCACCACAAAAAAAAATTAGGAGACATTTTTTCAATTCCTGGAAATTTTGTTATTTTGTGGAGACTGCAGTTTCCAGAAAATTCCTGACAAAGTGGCCATTTCTCTATATTGCTTTGGCCACGTGTCTTAATAGTGTTCTGGTGGTACTGTGCCATATTCAGTATCCTGTCTCTCTGTCTCTCTTTGCTGAGTGTGCTGGCTGAAATCAGCAGTAATTCATAGGGATACATTATTACAAAGCTGCTAAATTAGATCCATGTTGTTACCAGAATGGAACTCTAAACCTTAATACATTTGGAGGAGTTGCCCATCAATTGAAAGGCTTTGCATGTCTGGCTTCAACTAACAACAATTAATAAAGGTGAAAAGTAAATGTCCCCAGAACTTTCTGGATAAAGTATGCACCCCTAATGAGATCCAGTTTCCCTTCTGCCACAGCTGGAGTTCTGCAGGTAAGTAGTTGGTTGTTAAAGAAAAGATGCGTCTGAAGGCAACTGCAGCTCTGTATCCAAATTCTAAGTGAGGCACAATTACTTGCCTTAGCTCAACATATGTTCATCAATTAAAGGTACTTCTAAAAGTGCCCTTCAAACTTTCAGCTTCTGTTGCTGTTCTAGACATACATACAGGATTTCTACTGTGAAAGGTCCTGCCTCACATGGGTCCTGCTTAACAGGAGTTTTTTCAGTTATTATTATTATATTATCAGTTATCAAGGGTTGCGTAGATTTGGGATGAAGGAAGGTGCACTTACATTACTGTGAAAGGCTGTTAATTTGTCTCTTGTTATCAGTTTCTAAAATTTGGCCACAATTTAGTTTTATATCAGTGGAGATTCCAACATTGAGGCACCAAACACTCATGATCTGAAAGCCAATCTGGGGACAACATGCAAGTTGCAGACAAGACTTTCATATATTGTTCACTGATCATGGATAAGAGCCATGTGGTATCTGTGCTTGTCAATTAATAGACTTGAGTATATTCATTTGACATTTTACAAAGAACATACTTTACCAGAATAACATTTTTTTTCTGGATGCTATCACTTTATTGTATGCACATACCTAAAAAAGATTAAGCTACTTTCAAAATAAGGAAAAGCTCACCAGCACTATTTTTATTATATATGTATCCAACAAATATCATAATTTGCATTATTTAATTTCCACACATCATTTGATGATTTATTTTTTTTATTTGATCAACAAACTGTAGAAAACATGCCAAAAGACCAGGACAATATTATGAAGCAATAGTCACAACTTTCAGTCCTAGCTCATGGAAATCTATTCATTTGAAGTCCTATTCCAAGAAGATTCCTAGAACTTATCACACAAAAATACCAGTAAGGCTATATAAAATTTTAGCACTTTGTGGGTGCTATTCCTTTTTATCTGTTATCTCCTCTCCTTCTTATACCTTTTTTCTTCTGGTGGCAATCAACCTGCTCCTCATAACATAGCCCAGAACCTACTTTAAAACCTAAAACGTATTCTTTTATTGGCCTGTTTTCAGCTGTTTCACTATGGAAATCTGCCTCTCACTGAAATCACTAAAAAAGCTGTTGTGAATGTTATAAATATATCAAGAAACAAAGAGGGGTCTTCTAAAATAAGAGAGCACCATAAATTATTACAGAGCTCGTGTACCTCCTTTCAGCACTTGCACCAGGTATTTCAGTTATTCCTGTTCTGCAGTAGACAGAAACATGGCTTTTTGGACACCTGCCCTGCACTAAAGCATTCAGTCATATCAAGTTATAACATAAGCATAGCAAAAACGTCACAGTTCAAGCTAAGATGCAGACTAATTTTATTCCATAGGCAAAATAAATCACCTATATGCTATTACTTTATATTCCCTGTGCAGAAAATGGGTTGTTAGACAAGTAGAATGACTGCCTTATTTTACTGTGCTTTCACTCTGACAGTTGCAGAGGGCAACCCAGGACATGAAGTGGTTTATCTTGTAACTTGAAACTTACTCCTATGCATGCTATATGTGAGGCATTTGTGTATGGCTCAGCATGAACAAACCTGAAAAGATGATCCTGCTTAGTTAGTGATGGGAAGATGATCTGGCCTCTCACCCCACTGAAGCAGCTCTCCCAATGGTTAGCATTATATCATACATAAGGCATCCAGGCTATGTTTCTAGCAGAGGGTTCTGCCTTATTAGGGTGAGATAGCATTCCTTTCACAGAGGCTGTGTTCTGCAGTGTTGTATAGCTCAATGGATAAAGCCCACAAAACCAGGTCTCACTTTTTTTCCTGCTAAATTGGTGATAGTTACAATATGAATTGTAACTTCCTGTCATTAAATGTCAACTGTAATTTCTGTGGGTAAACATGTTTTCATGTGCCATATCTCATTTACTGCCATGTTTGGACAGAAAGCTCTGTGTGTGTGTGTGTGTGTGTGTGTGTGTGTGTGTGTGTGTGTTTTACATTATTTCAGTTTGCATGAAAACACAAATGCTATTGCTGTGTGTGAGAAAAGTTTGGCCTGAGCCTCTTCTTCACTAACTGTTTATTCTGCCATTAGAAGAACAAATTGTTTTTAACAGTAGAATTTTCTCTAGGGGCAATTATTATTAATACTACTTGGAACAGTCAATCCTGTGGTTTGCTGATATTCCCTATGTATGAAAATCAATTTTGCAAGTAGCCAGAGATATAACATATAGTGCAAAGTAGCAGGAATGATTTTGCTTTTCAGTTTGGGGTGCTTTTTAATGTCCATTCTTAACACCTATCAATCCTGGACTTAAAGCTGGAAGCTAAATTCAGGCTTCCAATTTGCCGTTGAAGGCTAATGGTGTATGCAGTAGTTCAGGAAACAGAGTTATCTGTTTAATAGTAATAGGATTTATTTTTTTTTTAGCAGTTCCATCGATCTCCATCAGTAGTAATGTATAGAATATTGACTCTTATTATCACTACTATTGTGAAGTGAGGCTTCCAAAACAAATGAGATCCAGGTGCCTTATGGAAGTTATCCTTGATCTGCATGTAACACAGAGAACACAAACATATTTTTAAGAGCAATTAGTAGATCCCTTGACTGTCTGGATCTACATAGCAAGAACAGATCAATTCAGGTATAGAATAATCAAGTTTTACCAAGGATTAATACAACCCATTGGCAAATTAAATTAAAATCACTCTACTGAACTCCGTGGAGAATTTTGACTTATACCACTTGATAATCTAGCCCATATAATTTAAGCAAACACTATCCTAATATTTATGGTCAGATTTAAATATGTGGTTTAGGTTCAAGGTCCAAATTACTTTTGTTATTCTCTAATCTAAATTTGCATGGCCATTAGGACTAACATTATCTGAATGACCTTTGCTTTGTGGTTAGAAACTTTGAATCTTAACAAATGACCCAAAATACCATTCTGTAAGAGATTCAATGAGCTAATTTTTTTTCTTAAAAGTGTCAAAGGCATAAACTCAGCTAATCCTCTTAGACTGTTAGTGAAATTGTTTGTCATCACAAAGGGTTTGTCTTAAAAACGAATATAATTAATTTAGAACACTACCATAAGGAGTTGTTCACCTGCTTTGACTACTGCATACTGCAGCAGCAGTGGCATGCCTATTTGTTGAGCTGAGGGAATTATTTGACCTAATGACTCATTGATCTTCATTCCACAGGTATTAACAATTGTCTCCTTTAAAATGGTTTTGATGTGCATGAATCACATTAACCTGTTCAAGGCAATTTTACAGTTTCCTAGCTGCCTCTGGTCTCTTTTCTCTTATTTCACAGTCCTGGAGACTCCTTACCTCTTTTTCAAAACTGTAGGTCTACTCATGGAGACCAGTCTTCAGGATTGCTACAATTTCAGCTTTCAGTGAAGCAGGAAAGTTGAGTCATTTTAAGATTAGACTCTATCCCTGCTACGTGCAGCCATAACTCTGGAAAAATAGTTTTTTTTTTCATTTTGCCTTCCCCAAAACAAGATGCATTTTGGAGTGGATGTTGTATGTGAGAAAATACAGTATAAACAAAATGGCTATACTGTAAAGGTAAATTCTTCTCAGTTCTACTAATCACCTTTTCTCATGACCTTTAAAAATTGCCAGACATTCTAAAAGGGGAAAACAGCAGTGGATCCAGGGGGATTGGGGTATGGTGCAGTTGCACCCCTGCCCCTTTGGATTGCTGCTCCACTCAGCTACCTGGGAGGGAAAGCGGCATTTCTATTCAGGCCTTGCTATTCAGTCAATTTACTTCAGCATATTATCACCACACTGATTCCTGCTAATCTCTCTCCACTCCACAGGTGTTAATGACCCTGTTATTTATAAACATCTTGATGTTCCAATATTCAAAGTATCCTTTCTTCTGCAATTAGCTGTTCCTGGTACTCTCTCATCTATTTCACAGCCCTGAAAAGTGTTTTTAGCTATAGCTAGAATCTTTAACTCAGGAGAGGTAATATTAGCTCAGGTGTAGACATGATTGACAGTGAAGTTTTGAAGCCACTGTCAAGATGCTCAGGAAGGTTATATATTGTTTTATGAATCTGAAAAACAGACATGCATTTAACTGTAATGATTAGAAGACTAAGGACACTGTATCTTCTGACTATTTTGAATATTTTTTGCCTTGCTTGTTTTGTTTTTTTAATTTTATAGATAATAATATAGTGTTGGCCACCTAGAATATTGGTAAAACTTCAATTTTTCCCTTTAATTGGAAGAAAATATTTGTGTTTATATATGATGATATGCCGGACCATCTGCACCTCCCTTGTCAAATTATAGATAACATAGGTCAATTGCCCGGAGTGAAATTGTTTTGTTATCTATAGGGGTTTGAAAAGTTACTTCAATCTCAAACTACTTATACAATGACTGAGTGACTTGCCAACATGTCCCTTTGGGACTATCTCAGTGTTAACATACTTAATTCCTTTTTCTAAATTTGTATTATGAGGGCAAAAAAAATCCTTTTCTAGACTTCCAAGCCAACAGATGGCTTGTTGCTCTGAATTTGCCACAATTCTCTTATCAATAGATTCTGTTACTTTAACTTCTGTTTTCTTAACTTCTTCCAGGGACATTCCACAGTATTTCCCGCACTAGACTTTCATGAAAGCCAAAAAGAGTTGAAGTTACACCCATAACTTCCTTAAATAGGTTCCAAAGAGTGAATAATCTATTGGTTTTTGGCTCATTCTTACATACTGTATCTTTTGAGAGCTTTAGTAGTTTAAACAATTGTTATATTAAGCCATCAGAAACTATGTTAATGTCCCACAGTGTATTTACCATTTGGACTTCAGTTAAGCATATTAGAAAGCTCAGTTTCTGCCACCTAACTTCCATTTTATATCAAGGATGTGTGCTTTTAATTAGCAAATGCTTAAAGAAAACCTCAAGCAAATAGAACAATTCTGTGAACCACTAAACTGATCCTGATCCGGCCATGCAGGCTGAATGCACCTGCACAGAACCTCACAGGAGCCTTACCAAGGAAAGAAGTGTATCACCAGGACCAACATAGGGAATAAAAGAGGGAGAATATGGTGCTGACTCTAGGTAATAATACAATGTCAAACTTTTTAGACTCTAGGCATCCCTCATTAGACTGAAGGCACCTCTCAGTTAGGGATGTGAAAGGTTAAACAATCAATCATTTAACCAATAAACCCAGTGATAATTGCTTATCTTACCAGTTATTGTTTAGCATGAGGTTGAGTGCAATCTGACACAGAAGCTGGGAAAGGAATCCCTGCAGTGCCCCGGCAAGAACTGGAAGGTGGCAGGGAGAAGTGAGGAGGAAGGGAAGGGGAGGGTCAAGGGGAAATTAGTACTCATAGCCTATGAAGTTAAAGAAGAAAACAGTGGGCAGCCTAATGGCTCAATTAAGCAGTTAACTGCTTGTTCACAGGTGCTCTCTCCCTGCCAGCATGGGGCTTCACATGAGCTGTGCTGTCTAGCAGGGCTTTCACCCCAGTTCCCCCCCACTGTCAGAGGGCTTGAGGGAACAGCTCCCAGGAGCAGCTGTCTGAGCTGCTGTGTTATCAGTTAACCATTTAACCAATATAATTAGAGGAGATTTTAAAATTATATTTACATCCCCACTCTTGATAGACTCAAGGAACCTCACAGACAATACCATCTCTTAGTTTTCATTCATGTTAAGGCTACAGAAAAATAATAGAGCACTTTGAGTGTTGCAAGGAACTTAGAAAGACCACAGCAGATCAGAATGTTTTTAACACTATAGATTGCTATTTGAAATCCCTGGGCCTGTCCACACATGCAGGCACATGAACTTGCAGCAGCTCAAATAGCAGTGGCACAAATTTGGGTCAGGGATTTGTGCCTCGGCGCATGTGCCTAAACATGCACTTTGGCGTGGGGCACATTGTGCTACTTGGGGCAAAATGACCCTGCCCAGCTCCACCCAGACCTACAGCCAGAGGAAGCTGAAGGCTGAGGCCAGCACTTGTTCTGGTCCCAGCAGTATAAAAAACTGCCCTGGCAAGCAGCTCAGGGGTACTTGCTCCTAGGAGTTTCTGGGGGAGGAGCCTCTGGGAGGAAGCTGGCTGTGCCCCTTTCTGCCCCTGGCTACTGCATGCTGGGTTGTTCTCAGAGCTTTTGGGGATAAATTGGCTGCACCCCTTCCTGCCTTGGGCTGCTGCTACTGTTGCCATCCCCCTCCACCCCCACGGGTGCTGCCCCACCTTGGGGAGGGGACCACCACACTGCACCACACCCAAGCACTGCACCTTTGTTCCAGCCTGACCACATTATGAAGGAATTCAAGGCTCCGGGGGACAAGCTTAAGGGGACGGGGGCACAGGTGGTATTCTCCTCTCTTCTTCCGGTGAGTAGGCAGGGATGGTGACACAAGGCATGCATTGGCGAAGTCAACTGGCACTTACGCAGTTGGTCCTGCCAGGCAGGCCTTGGGTTCTTAGATAATGACCCATGCTTTTGGGCAGGGGACTTGCTGGGGTGGGATGGGCTTCACCTCTCTCCTAAAGGCAAGCGTGTCTTCTCTTCCAGGTTGGCTGATATCGTACAGCAAGCTTTAACCTAGCCTCACTGGAAGAGGGGGCTGCAGGAAGACGAGGAGACACCACATGA
>NW_017728951.1:31474016-31501159 GCF_001723895.1 Crocodylus porosus | reverse complement strand
TGCTGGCTTCTACCCTGGGGGTCTTTAAGAAGAGGCTTGATGCCTACCTGGCTGGAGTCATTTGAGCCCAGTTTTTCTCCTGCTCAGGCGGTGGGTTGCACTTGAAGATCTACAAGGTCCCTTCTGACCCTACTTCTATGATTACCTCTCTAATTGACTATTTGTTCCTTTACTCCCCCACAGCTGCCTCACTGCATGTGATCCTGCTTTGTTTTCCTGCCTTCTGCCCTACTGCTGAGTGTCTGGCTGGAGGTCTAATGGGCTCCTGGACTGAACTTCAACAAGCAAAGCTCCTCCACTGCTCCAGCCATCTTTCACATCTGCCTCAGCAGCCTCCCCTATACGTTTTGCCCTTGTGTGGTAAGTCCTGTGGTCCACTTCCCCTGACCAGGTGTTTGTTGTGTGGCTGAGTAAGCCAACTCAAGCCTTCCTAGTCCTTTTGTATGTGTGTGTGTGTCCCTCCTCCCCCCCTTCCCTAGGAAAAAAATAAGGGAAGGAAGGGTAAGGGCCCCACCCCCAAGCCTAGATTACCAGTGCCTGAGGGGACCAGGTGTGCTGCATCAGCCAGCACACCCACTCAGCCGGGCCCTGACCCTAGCCCCAGCCCCACCAAGGTGGGGAACCTCAGTTATGCATTCACCCGCAGACATGGGGTGAAGTGCCAACTGCCCAAGTGGGAGAACCTGCACTTTGATACCTGGGTGCAGGCCCTGGCTTGGGTAGTGGAGTTCCCCAAGATCATGGTGGTCTCCAGCTTTCATGGCCAAGGGGATCTTTTTTCCTTGCCTTAGAGGCCACCACACAAAAGGCGGTGGAGAGGGGGCTCATAGTGGAGGGCAAGTATGTCCCCCTCGAGCCCCTAGAAGAGCTGGGGACCAGAGTGGTCTTCAGCTCCATCCCACCCTATATTCCCACTTGGGCCCTGCTCCCCAAACTCCAAACCCTGAAAAGGATTATCTCCCCAGTGGTGGTCCTCTCACTGGGGTGCTGAGACCCCGGCCTCTGCCATGTGCTCTCATTCCAAGGCCAGGTCATGATCCAACTGGTGGCGGGAGCATGGCTGGAGGCCAAGGGGTGCCTCGTGATTCCATTTCATGGTGCCTTTGTGAGGGTGTTCTATACACTGGGGGACCTGTGGTGCTTTCAGTGTCACATCCCAAGGCACTTGCATCACGAGTGCCCCATGGAACAGGTGGGGAGGGCATCCACGGGTCCCACTAGTGAGAGAGGTGCCCCGGCCACTGGCGCCCCTTCCCCCCTCCACCTCCTGGCACCCCAGCCACAACACCTAGCCCCCTGTGGAAGCTCAGGGGACCCTGCCTCCCAACCAAGCTTAGCAGAGTCCTGGGGAGGGGAGCAGCAGTCAAGGGGAGAGAGGGCGTAAGCCTCCCCTGCCCCTAACTATGCCCCTGCTGTAACTGCCCTACCCCCCCAACCCTCACCTTCTACTGGAACCTGTGGCTCCTGAGGACCTGAGCAGGTTTAGGTCCCCTCTGGGTGCAAAGCCAAGAGGAAGGCCTGGGCACAGCTGGTTCCCTCTGATGTGGAGGACTATCTCCACCCTCCCAAGACCACCACAAGGGGGGAGGGCCCTCCCCAGCTGCGCCCAATATCCCAACCCAGGGAAAGATAATATGGGTGATCCCGGTGGAGGAGGCTTCAGGGCTGCCAGACAGTCCTGAACAGGATCCCATGGGAGAAGCCCCTCAATCTGCTGGCCAGGGCCTAGCCCCTGAGACCACGGGCGTCAAGGCTGAGGCCTTGGCTGACCCAATGGAAGGTCTGGCAGTGGCACTCTCCCCCTCTGAGAATATGGGGGGAGACAGGGGCCCTGGGGCTCACCCCAGTGAGCCCTGAGGAAGGAGGTCTCCTCTCCCAGGACCCTTAGGCAAATGCCGATGCCGCCCCAGTGCTTGATGAGTTCCCCCCCAGGACTGTACTACCAGCCTGCCCCATGGTCCCACACCAGAGGCTATTGAGGTGGGGTTCCCTGATCAGCAAACACTGGTACCCAAGGAGTCTGCTGAACCCCAGGACCAGGAGGTGGATGCCTGAAAACCATCAGGCTCCATGAAGCCTGCAGATTTCTTGGTCCCAGTGGTCCCCAGGGTCAAGCTACTTGCTTTTCTTGACCATGAGTACACCCAGCGGTCTGCCAGCAAGGTGCAGCTCACCTTGGACCACTGGGGGGATTTTAACAGCATCCTTACCACTGTGCAGGCACTGGCCTGGGAAGGCAAGGGGCCCAAAAGCTGTAAGGCCTGGATTTATAGGTGGGCCCACAGCTTCATAGATGCCCTCTACAGTTATGGGAGGGTGCTGCATGAGCCAGCGGGCCCCACACTGGGCGCTGAGGCTCACGAGGCCCCAGCCACACTGTCTACCTGAACTTCACCCCCACCTTTTTTATTTTAGGCACCCCATCCATGGCCCCATCAAGTCCCAGGACCTCCTGGTCAACCTCTTCCTGGCCCTGACCAAGTGGCCCTGTACAAGACCAGGAAGGAGGCTCTGGCTGGGAAGGTGCCTGGAGACTGTGGTGCCACTTCCCCCTCACTCATCTGTGCATGTTTTCTGGGTAGAGCACTAAGCTCTGCTCAGTGTCTCCCACTGGTGCACTTATTTTCACATTTTGAACCTTTGACCCACACAATACTGCTATCCTGCTTTTACCTTCATTGTCCCAAGAATTTAGTTGTTCTATTCATCCATTAGCCCCCATGTAAAGGAGCTGCTAGTTTGCCAGGTGGGCCTTGAAACCCACGTTAAGCGAACAGCCAAATAGACAGGAGCTTCTGAGGCCCGGTCAGTTGACATATGGGGACACTAGCCCCCTGTGCCAGCTGAACTGCTGCAGCAGCCCTGACCTAGAGTGGACCCTGCACCCTCTACCTACTAGTATGGCAGCTGCCACCTGTGACAGCATCCACCCCTTTGGACCTGCAGCCCCATGTCTGCACGCTTATCAGACCTGGGTGGGGACCACATAGCTGCCTGAGCTGTGGCATGGACAGTACAGCAGAGTCTTCTGCACCCTTGGGCCAGCTGCCAGTGGGCTGTGGCTGCACAGTTGGCCTTCATATGGCACTGCTGCCTTGTTTGCCCCTCCCCTGCCATCTTGGCATCTATCACCTGGAAGATGTGTTCAGTGTGGTGGACTGCTTTGAACTGTCAAAGCATGTCCTCCTGGCCCCAAATGGCCAGGAGGTCAGACACCTTGTTTTCCCTCCAGCTGGATCCCTGGTGCTGGCCCTTGGCAGGCTCCTCTGCCTGGATCCTGCCACTTTCCTCCCTAACAGGAATCCTGGTGTTCCCTGTTTAAAAATTGTAAATTCTCTAATTTAAAAAAATAAAATCTCCAATTTACTCTTTAAAATACACAAAAATCTGTGTTCTTCCATGATTAAAAGGAAAGATCAGTATATCTATAAACAGAGAGCGAGAGAGATCAGCTTGGCAATGTTTTATTTATGTATTTATGATTTTAAAGCAATTTGGAAGCCTACCACTGCCTCTATAATCATAATAAAATAAGTTCTAAATATTTATATGCTTTGGTGTTTGCGGTTTGTTTGTTTTTATTATAGAAAAATCAGAGCTCCCCCTGATCCCTCCATTAATCAGGATGTGGGCACAGCTGCCCCTATAGCCACAGCTCCTACCAGCAGATCTCATCCTGTCTGGCAGCTGAGCACACAGGGTGTAAAATGTGGGGGGGATGTGGGGTTTGCAAGAGGGGGGTGGGAAGCAGAGTGGGGGGTCTGTGGGTGGGTGGAGGGTATTGGTATAGGGGGATGTGGGGTTTGTGGGTGTGTTGGGGGTATATGGGGGAATGGGGTTTGTGGGGGTACTGAAGGGGGGCTAGCACATGCCTGCCCCCCCACCCCTGGCACATAGCCCCCGGCAGCGGCAGCAGCAGCCAGCTGGACCACGCATGGCTCCAAGTGCAGCCCTGTCCAGCCTGACTTGCTGTACATGGTGAAAGGCCCAGCCCAGCCTGCCCCACTAAGATGGGTGGTGGCAGGAGCTGTCCTAGTCCTGTCCAAAGGTGCACTAGCAGGGCAGGCTGGGCTGGGCTGGGTTGGGCTGTTCACCATGTGCAAACTGCAGGTGGGTCAGGCTGTGCTGCACCCCACACAGTTGTGCCAACAGCCAGGCATGGCCTGGCTGGCTGCTGCTGCCAGCACCGGGGACTGTGTACCAGGGCGTGGGGGCCGGCATTTAGTGTCTCTCCCCTCAAGTTCCCCCACAAACCCCACACTCACAGCCCCCCACACACACGCATGCACCAGTCCCACAAACGGCATGCACCCTGCCACACACCCACCCACACCCACAAATCCCCCCAGAAACCATGTGTCCCTGTTTACCAGGGTCAGTGCCTGGGTCCGGGTCATGCTGCAGCCTTGCCCTACTCCTGTTTGCCCCAGCATACTCGGCAGCGAGGGCACCATAGAGATGCTCCTGATACCACAGTGTCTCCCTGGAGGACTCAGCCTCCAGTTGCCTCAGGACATGGCATAGGAACGTGCCTGGCACCAGTTTTTTTTGCAAGTTTTTTTTTTTTTAAATACCTGGATTTCCAAGTATCAGATTTAGAGCCTGTACTGCAAATATGCAGTGTGGGGAACATTTTTCTGTTCCCAGCATGCCTCTTGTGTCATCTCATTTGAGGTGCCAAAACAGGCATGTACATGCTCCTCTGGATGGGCCCCTGGGTTTATCTTGTGCATCGTGTTTGTACACCTATCAGTCTCAACATTACGTGGTACTGTGACATCCTTGTAAGGATCTCAAAACACCCCAGGGTGCTGTGGCACCCTGTTGAAAATCACTGGCTCAGTGAATGAGTTCTTTATCAATCACCATATTTTCACCAGTGTAAAGTGTTTAGAGTGGGCATATCTACGTGAATAAAGGACTTTGCCAAAGAGCACCCTGGTAAAGCATGCTGCTTCCCAAACCAGATGTAACAAAGCTATACTTTGTACAGTTCTGGGTGCATGGCAATAAACAAGACAAAGATGGAGAGCTATTGACATGCATGGCATGGAAGTGAGTACGTTATACCCTGAGTGCTTCATTGCAGTGCTCTCTTGCATGGTCCTTTGATAATGTAGACATGCCCAAAGAGTTGTATGAAAAAGAAAACAGTATAAATATAAAGTCCTGATTCTGGCATACAAAATGAAGCTTAATCTTAACATAGTTATAACACTGTATGCTGTATCCTTAAAACAAGACTGATGTCTCACAGTAATCCAGTCCCCTGAGGGACCCTTTTTCGTTAAATATTTCTTGCATATTTTGTGTCCTTTTTTTTTAAATAGGCAGCGTCACTTGCATGAAAACAAGATCATTGTTCTGAGTTCATCAGTCATAATTCTGTGCTTTCTCTTGCAGTGGTGTAAAGGGAGAACCAGTTTTGTCATGAAGCTGCCTTTTAATTTGATTGGAAAATTGCTTTAGTCTGAAAATGGCCAGGATTGCTCTGAAAGCAAAAGAAATTATATCTTTCACATTTTAAGCACAGGAATATAGGGCTGAATACTTCTCTTTCAACACTACCTGTAGCTGTCTCTCTTGTGGCCAGTTTCATACTCCTTTTACACTTCCTCTCCCAATCCCAATCTTGTCCAGCTTCACTAACGATCTATCACAATTATGAAAGACGGATCTCATATTGATCTAGCATGACCTACCTTTGGTAATCCCATATTGCATGTTATCCTATTATCTGTATGACTCCATCTTTAATCATCCATCAAATGATTGCTGTTAAAGAAAACTTGGATAAAAATTCACTTTTTCTATAATGTTCGTTTCTTTCTAGCTCACTGATGGCTTGCTCTTTTTTGTGCTTTCCATATTCCATATAAAGTTAAACTACCTTAAACTCATGCCCCAGCTGTACTTAAAGAAAATGGACATTGTAAATAAACAATGTTCTCAAGCTTTACTGTGAATTGATTTAAGTCTGATTCTGCTTCCACTGAATCTTACTGAGAATTATGGGCAGAGGTGTGGCAGGACAGCTCTGCGCCCTCAGCTGTGGGAACCACTGGTTGCTGGCAGTGGTGGCCTGTTCAGCTGCCAGGGGCAGCTATTATTCTCACCCCTACGAAAGGCACCATCTGGGGTTGCTGGCCTGGTTACTTCCTCAGTTATGCTACCAACTATGGGCTTGATTGCAATTCTGTTAATATCGGTGAGGCTTTTCATCCTGGACTTGAGCAGAAAGCAGAGTTGAGCACAGAGTTGAGATACACGTCATGTATCTCTGCCTGCTTCTTCCTGGTATTGAGAGTAAAGGCAGGCTGCACTGCATATGTCTGGAACACAGGCCTCGACTAGAACTTCCATCGGACATGTATAGTTTGCCAGACGTGCATTGCACGAGGTGGATGTCTTCATCCATCTTTGTCAGCTGAGTTACCCCCACTTGCTCCTTTAATTCAGTAACAGAATTGTCTGATCCACCCTGCTTATCTACTAAGTTATGCCTGCATTTCTATTCATACCTACACATAATAGCAAACAATAAAAATGTTTTTTAAAGAAGTGGTTAAAATCGATAAAAGGCAGTCATGGTTTTTCTGTAAAAAAACTCAAGCATTTAAAAGCCTTGAAAAGAAATGTCAAGGACAGCATGAATTCTATGCTACTTACAAAATAAACAGACACATTCTTATCAGCTGACTAGGGTAAGATTTATGATGTTCTTAACTACAAATGTCTATGCATCTTGGTTTGGAATGTAATGTTGTAGTTAACATCCATTACCTCTTAGCGATTTGGTTAGGAGAAATGGTTTGGGGTTTCAGATAGTCTCCAGAACAGCCTGTTTCTCTGTCGCAGACAACGTTTGGGCATCTCTGGTGTAACGCCTTCAACCTGGGTAGGAGTTCAGCCTATGGTTTCATACAAATGATCTCTCTGAAAGCAGAGGCCAAACATTATTTATCATACTTTAGATCAATACAGGCATAAAAGTGAATCTTTACACTACTGTGTCTGAATAGTCTTGGTTCTTTGAAAAGGCTTACTATGGACCTTGCTGAGAGAGAAGCTTGGTCTCCAAGGGTGCCTATACACGAGCAGGGGGGCTGCTTCAACACACTGTAATTATAGCATGTTGGAGCAGGCTTGATTAATCATGTCCCTAGCAGCCTCCCGTGTGGAAATTATTGCACTCCAGCAGCCTTCCACATCTTATGTATCAGCGTCCCTGCACTTCAAAGTGGCAGTGGAGGTGCTTTATCTAAAGCGCATCGATCAAACTTTAGATTAAAGCACCCCTGCCACCACTTTGAAGCGTGGGGACGCTGATACACGAGACACTCTGGGTGCTTTAATTACAGCAGTTCTGAGAGCCCCTCTAAAGTGCTCCTCCCCACACACATACTCCTGGAGCATGTGTATAAACACGCCAAGAAAGCTTCTATATTCTGCAAAAGTAATTGTCATGGTGGTCCCTGTTACCAACCTTCTCCAGGCCTGCATGCTCGTTGCTTCTCGATAGCTGGAGCCAACTACTGAAACAAATGTGCTTCTAAGCTCCCTGGGTCTGCACAGTAACTGACTGCTGTTTCTAGCTCTTGGGCTCACAAGCACACTGTTAGGTGCAGAACATCTGACAACCTTCTTGGGCAGTAGAGCTTTGCAATCTAGCTGCTAAGACCCAGATCCAGGATCACAAACCGAATGGATAAGCTAGCTGTTTGCACATCCCTTCTAGTCAAACTGGCACTGGACGCTCTGGTTTTCTAGTTGTTAGTGACACTAAAACAAAGAACCCCAAGGCTAGCAAGAGAATTTTTTATCCAAAGACAATCTGTATCCTGGTTTTTAAGTGTAGAGCTCTATGGGAAACACAACCTCCGCATTCAATTGCCCATGTGGTGTTTAGCACATCTATGAGTCTAGTTTAGTCACCATCCTTAGAAGCCATGTTTATCTTCTCCCTACTTCCTCTAGCCAAGGTTTCAATTTCTGGCAATGAAATAGTTTACAGACTATTCCTCCTTTATAATAATATCTGACATGATTTCTGCCCCTCCACTTCTCCTAGGGATTTCCGTACTCCATCTCCCCCCTACCCTACCATCCTTACAGTGCGCTTCTCCTGGGTAGGCAGCATTTTTGAAGTCCACAGTTCTGCTGGCAACAACTTGTTGTTCCAGTGGAGTAAAACCTTACTATGTTGATGATTTTTTTGATTGATCCATCACAGCTTTGTGTAGATGGTTTCTGTGTCATGTTCCTACTATAAAACAAGTGCTTAAGGCCATTCCTCATTTAAAGTAGAGACTGGTATATAACACAAAGTAGAAATGAAATTCATTAATTTGGAAGTGGGGACTGTGGAAGTTCAGTGTTTGTATCAGTCACAAAATACTTACCTGCTGAAGTGCCACAGACCACCTGGCTTTTGGAGACCACTTCAAAGAAATTCTAACTTAATGCACTTAGAGTTACTGGGAATTTTAGCACTGATGTCAGTGATGTGACTCTACCACTTTGTGTAATCTTTATCAAATAAAGAGAACCCAGGCTACACCTTCCACAGCAAAGCCTGGGTCATGAAATGTATTCCATATTCCTCACTTACCCCTTTCCCCTACAGGTAGATCCTGTACAGTGCATGGGGCTGTGCCTGCCTGGCACTCTATGTCCAGCTGCACAGGGCTGCCCCTCCATGAAAAAGACTTTTGGGGCAAGGGAGGCATAGGTGGGTGCCTGAGGCAGGTGCCCCCCACCCATCATGCCCTTGTTATGCTAGTAATAATTAAAGTACACTGTGTCTAACAGGTGAAAAAAGACAAAAATGCTTCAGATTCCTTTTTTAAAATGCTATAATTTAACTGACAGTGCTTGCAAGGTAGTTATAGTTACAATTTGGAGAGGATCACCTTTTTGGGGTAGACTGAATTCCTGATGCCTCCACAAGGTGTTGAATTGCTTCCGTAAGAGGGGAAAAGAGCAAACTGTAGCATTTAAAGTACAGTATATATGTATAGGGTATGGTCGAGTTTTCTTCTGCTGCAATTACAAGTTATTTTCCATCATTTGTGCTGAATGTTTTAAATTTCATCATGCTAAAACCTGATATATAAGTTGACATGAAGGCAAATGACTTCTCTAGCATTTTTAGACTCATGTTTTGCCAGGATACAGTAGGAATGTGGAAATATTTTTTTCACAAAATGGGTTTAATTGTCTCAATTTTTTTTTAAAGTGTAGTTTTTTTTACAGTAGGATCTAATAGTGAATGCCTAGAACACATTCAAAATAGTTCAGACTTTACCCAATGCTCACTATGAATCCACCTCTGAGACTAGTGATACAATACAATTTTATACATGAGAGGGGGAATCAGGCGGAAGTATTAAATGACTTGCTCAGCATCACAAAAGAACTTCACATAAGAGCCAGAAGTAGAATTCTTGTGCTCTAAATCTCTCAGCCAGGAGACTCACTCATTAGACTCTACTTCCTCTTCTCTTGTTTTAAAAACGATTCTTGCAAAATGAGAAGCACCTCGCAGCTCCTAAGTATGTGAATTCCTGGATCAAACAAATCCAGTAAATTAGCAACATGTGCAATAATAAACATTTTCATGTAAAATTAACTTCATGTGTGCCTTAAGTACTCTCCTTGACATTTCACAAAATAGATCAATGTTTTTAAATTACTGCCGGTTGAACTGAATGGTGGGATAATGTACATTTCATGTGACAATCCACTGCAGAGAAAAATTACTCCACGCACCATTTTTAGACCTTTATGATAAGAGTTATCATCTTGATGGACACCTTAGTGAACATTTCTTAATTTTTTGCTCTCCATTTTTACTATGTGTCTTTGTACAAAGCCTAAATCAAGTGGCATTCCTCTCTAACCCACTTCCCTTAGCTATTACAGGTCTTAGCAGAATTCAACCTTGGCCTATCAGCAATGAGAAAAAGAAAATCCTAAAAGGGGTTGCTGGTGGTTACATCACCATAGTGGATTGCTGTTTTAGGATGTGCAGGTTCCCACTCCTGCTACTGAGGTTGGTGAGGGTCTCTCCCAGTACAGGTCCATCACCTGAAGAATGAAATAACAAGTGCTGGCTGCCAACCTGAGAAATCAATTGAACACAGAGGACCTACTTATGGAGCTGAGTTAGGAAGGGAAACCATTTACCAGGCAATAACTCCTAATTAGTGACTGTAAAGTTTCTTCTATGCATTTAAAAGCAGAAAGCATGTCAACTTATTATTTTCAAGCTAACAAATAGTCTTAATAGTTTATTTGCTTCTGCAAAGTGTATGTGTCTGGGAAGAAGAGGGAAGGCCAGGCAGGATGGGAATTACAGAAGCAAGTTATAAAAATTTTACATAGAATCAATTGCTTGTCCAAGCTAGTAGCTGCTGTAAAAAACATAATGTTTTCAAATGCAGTAATACAAGGTTTTCCTTAGTTTATTGTGGGCAAGTTAAAGGTTACATGAACTTTGGCTTTGCACAGTGATGCACAGTGCAGTGAGAGAGATGAAATACACTTGACTTCTCTGAGTCCCTTTCCTATTACTTCTGTCTGTGATACTATTCTTGCCACTTTATCATCTCTGATTTATTTCATGCATTTTAATTAAATGACACATGTATATCAGTTGTAATAGTTGAAGGTCTTGAGTAAGATAAACGCCCTCATTTGATGACCTCTTTCCTTCCCTCAGCTCAGTTTGGTTAGTAAAATCTTTCCAACTGTTTCCAACCACATTCCTATCCAATGCAATATGTACAGATTTTTTTCAGTAAGATTTATGACATTTAGAGCATGTCCCTCTGGAATAATGCTTTGTCATACAGAGATACTGGAGCAAGCTTTAGTACTGGGAATAGTAGAGCCGCATTTCCTTGGTGCCCAACTAAATGGACAGCCAGAAGTTAACTTACCTTGAGCCAGGTAACACAGCTTAAAGATAATTCTTGCCTGAAGTGGCATAACTTTAAGATGCCTAAAAGGCAGTTAGCACTTGTTAACAATCCCTAATTTACAAGTGTTCAAGTTTTACACATGTTGTTAACATGTCCTAATTGTAATGTGTAATCTTCCCCTAATGCAGCTTTCTTCAAATAGGCTAATTATCCCAGGCAGAGCACTTATGCTAAACTGCATTCTGTCATCCAGACCTCCCTCCCCTTGCTTTCATCAAATCCTTTCCTTGCAAAAGCAAGTTCTGTAAGTCCCAATATTATGAATTCTACAAAATACATTTTAAATTTTATGATAGTTGGGAAAAGATAGCTGGGTTAAGGCAGAGAAAAAAAATCCTGCTTTATGCCACCACTGTGCCACACTGTTTCTGGTAGCTTGCTGGAGATTGGAGAAGCCCCCAGTTTATTTTAAACAGCCTCAAAGTTTGGTCCATTGTGTTGTATGTAGTGCTTTAAAGTCTGACCAGCCTTAGATCCTCATCTTATCCCCTCCCTTCCCTATCTGGGTACCTCCATGGGGCCTGGTGTGAGGGGAGAGAAGAGTTCTACGGTTAGTAAACTGATCCTACACCACCGGGGATGCCTCACACAGCAAAGGTATTTCTTGGAACTGGATAAACTACAGATGTGGCACTTGCATATGTGAAAAACCATCCTATGTGAGTCCTAGCAGTGGCAGAATTAAGGCTATGTGACTTGACAGTTGCCTTGGCACATTCCTAGTTCATCTCTGAGTCAATGTAAAAATGGGACTCTTTGATAACGCTTGTATCTGTTGCAGATGGTTATTCAGGTGATTTCCTGGACTGCACTATAGAAAGAGAGAGACCATGTGGGCCTCCTTATATTCAGTATAACTCTGAGCTCTTCTTTGGAGTGATACCAGAGATGCTTATGCTCCCAGAGGAGCTATAATATAAGTGTTTTAGGATTATGAAAACCTGTCCCTATGACAAGTTTACAGCTCTTCAGCTGTAGAAGTGGCAATATTCCACATTACATGTTGGAACTGATAGTACTTTCCAAGTGCGCCATGGGTGGTGTGTTAGAATTCCCAGCAATATCTATTTCTTTAAACCGAGCACAATGTCATCTCTTGATCTGAACCAGTTTTTCTTTGGTTGGATCTGGCTCTCTCTCTCTCCTACCCTTCCTCCAGCATACTTCTATAAAGCATTGGCTAGAAAACAAGAATTCTGCCTGGGGAAAAATTTGGAGGATTTGAAATTTGGTTTTCATTCCACTTCAAAATTAAAAGATCTTTCAAAACTTTTTTGAGAGCAACTCATCCCAGAATAGCTTAATAGTTAGGATACTCATCTGGTATATGCTATGTTCTGTTATGCCTGGCTTGAAGTCAGGACTGAACCACTCTTTTCTGCACCCAAGATGAATATAATAACCTAACCTAATTTTAGTTCCTTCTAGACTCTTAACTATATAAAATCACTCTATAGATTCTGAAATGACATTTTAAAATTGTGATAAGGTCAGGCTGAAAAGACCTCAGTTCCTAGGAAAAAATATAAATGAAGATCTTTGGTCTTTGCTGAAGTATGTGAAACTCTAAAGTGTATTTTATATTCAGATTGTAATACAGTAAGTTACTGTTAGTAAATTGGAACATATATTTGTGAGCTGTACATTTTCAGAAGTACAAATGCAAATCATTTTTTAAATAGTTTGTTAAAGCTATTTGACTATTCATCTTAAAACCTTCCAGTCTTTACTGAGGCAAGAATTCCTTTAGCTGTGACTAAAAATCCGCTGAGGAGGTTTGTTTCCTAAGTACTGCAAGTGAAAAAGTGATCCTTTCCTTAGATATCACTTCATTGATGTGTATTTTGCTGATACTTCAAGTGTTGTCACCCATCTCTTGGCTTGGACTTATGCCAGGCTCACATAAGCATTTGTAACTGCAGTTTAAATTTGCAGTTGAGTGACCAATGTCATCTTATTTTAGTCCTTCAAAGCCAGTACCTCATAGTGTGAGCTCATATCTTGGCTTTTTGACAGATCTAAAAGCTGCTGTCACCCAGCAGAACCTAGGTCAGTGCATCTTTCTGTTCTCCAGACTGTCCAAATTATATCATTCCAGTTTTAAAAGACATTATCTTGCCTTGGTTTCAAGTCAGTGTTACCAAATAATAAAACTGTATAGGAGTTGAAAGGGGCAAGGCCTTGCTGCCAAAACCAACAGAGAGCTAAACAGTTACAAACAAGAGCATATGATGTTACAAAACAGAATGTTCCTTTTTCCAGCTCATTTAAGTTTTATGATAGCCTTAACCTAAACTATGATTGTATTAATAGAAAGTGATAAACACTTATGGATTTTCTTCTGGAAAAGATTTCTTCTTTTTATGGCTTTGCTTAGATATCATATAAAAGATTGGTTATATTAATCCAGTATTTGCCCCATTAAATATATTTGTGTTCACCACTTTCCCCCTTTTTTCCCATTCAAAAGTAATGTTTAATCTTACCAAAAAGATTCCCAACTCCTTCCCTTCCCCACTGTGTGAAATATCCAGTTTTTTAAATCCTTGACATTTTAAATGTCTTCTGTTTTGAGTAATATTACTTCTCAAGTATCCCTGCTGACAAAATGCAACTTCTCATTGCGGAAGATGTTAATCACCATGAAAAAAGTTATCCCAGTCTAGACCTGTCAGCAAATGAAGCTGTCATCATTTCTGAACTAAGGGGAAATATTATTTGATTATGCAAAATTGAGAAATAATTTTTATTTCATTAGGTTTTGACACACACATACACACACACTTAATCACTATGCAGTTTTTCATCATTACTCTGCTACAGGTATTGCTGCAAAAACCTTTGCAGGCAAATGTAAAAATAGTGCATCTGTTCTTTCAGCCACTGCTTAATGAGAGAGGTTTTGGGTTTTTTTTCCTAAAAGACTTAATCTGTGTCATATCACATAGCCAAAAATCCCCATGCTTATTTTGTCCTTTCAATAGCATTGGCTGGCAAGCACTGTCCTTATGGTTGCTACATAATAAAAAAGTAAGAATTCAGCCTAAATGCAGAATTAATCCCACAGTGTTTTCTTCCGTATCTGGTTTATTATTTCATCTTGTTTATTTAGTGCAGAATAGACAGGATTAATTGCCTGAATAGTTAAGGAATGGGAATTTTAACTAATAATCTTGTCAAAATCCAAAGGTCCTGATGATAAACGGCAAGTAGTTTTTTGTGATAATAATTCCTCTCTCAGAGAAAAACGCACTTCATAAAATGTGTACTGGATTGTTAGCTTCATATGTTTACTATAAAGAAAGAAATGCAGTAATTGGAAGCCTGGCTCTGGGATTTGGTAACAGGATTCAGAGCCATCCATTTCTAAACCACTAGGCTACATTCATCTTGGATTGGTAGTAACCATAAGTAGTTAGCATGTAGCAGCTGTTCAGAGGGGAAAATGGGTTGAATTCAGTTCCTCACTTAATCTGGACTTTCGGTTTCTTTTTAATCCTTGTTGCTCATTTCAGCTGAGAGGTCAGCAACAGAACGGTGTGGAACTGAACCCTAGCACTCACTCCTTGAGCTAACCCTCCAGCACAGGGTTCTTGAGCAACCCAGTGAGAAGTGTGGATAAATTGGTACCATTGCTGCTTGTACTATTGACTGGCAAGTTATCTGAAAACTGGATTTTTGACAACACTAAGTTTGATGTGCACTCTTCCAGCAGCCAAAAAGTAGCCTTAAACCCAGTTTGAAACTCCTAGCATGAAGATTCCACCAGCAAGGTTCAGTCTTGTGCTAGCAAAGAGCCACCAGAGGAACTTTTAAGACCCCTGTTGTATGAGCCACTTGCACCTCTGTTTTATTCAGGACCTTAATTTGAGGTCATTCTACATCTTCAGCTTGCCCAAGAGCAGGGGTGGGCAAAATATAGCCTGCAGCCCAGATCCGGCCTGCCAAAGGATTTTGTCTGGCCTGCGGCACTTCCCTTGGCCCCACTTGGCCCAGACACAGGTGGCAGCCCAGGCCACAGTGCATGCAGCCAGTCCCACTGCGTCCAGCTGCACCATAGGGCTAGGGCAGCACAGTGGCCGGTCTTGTTTCCTGGAAGCCCTGGCAGCAGTGGCTGCTTCTGGCTGCCACCTCCACCAGACCTGGCCCCACTGCACAGGCACTCTGGCCCATCCACCCTGCACCCACTGAAAGGGATGTAACCCATGCAGGCAGTGGGGATGGGATGAGGACACAGGCAGACAGGGAGTGGCAGGCAGGGCCGTGATCATGGGACAGGATTGCAGGGCAATGACATGTGGGACGATGAATTCCCCACACACCCCTGTGATAGGTGCCAGTTCCATGGGCAGAGCCACATGGGGAGCAGATCACATCTCTACCACAGGCCCCAGCCCCATGCTGTCGTTGCCCCGTGATCCCAGACTCGGCCCCATCCACCTGTCCTGCTCCTGGATGCAGATCCCTACCTCTGCCCATGGCTCCATCCCATCTGCTTGGCTGCATGCCCTGCCCGCGTGGTTTCTGGCTAGTCTCTATGGAGACCCTGGGATCTAAGGGCAGCGACAGTGCAGGGCTGGGACCTGGGACAGAATAGGGCTAGGACCTGGGACAATCCCTGCATGCCCCTGCCTGCAGAACTAGTGCCCATTGCAGGGGCGTGCAGGGAGCAGATTGTGGTTCTGTTCTGGGCCCTGGCCTCACACTGATACCTGGCAATCCCAGCCCTGACCCTGCCCACCCAATCTCCTCCTGGATTCTGCTCCCAGCCCACCCTTGGCCCCATCCCAGCTGCCTGACTGCACATGGAGCAGAGCCACTTAGAGAGTTTTGGTGAACTGTTGCGGCGGGAGGGGTACTGACCTGGCCTACGACTCACCAAAACTCCCTGAGTGGCCCTACGGCCCAAATAATTGCCCACCCCTCTCCTAGAGGACCAAGCAGAAGCAGGAGCAAAAAAGAATCCTCTTTCCAAGTAGCAGCTAATGAGAAATATTAAACCATTCTTCTCCACTGGAAATTTTGCTGCCCATTAATTTTCCCTCTCACATTTAGATGTTTGGGTCCTCTACTGTGTGATACCTTCAGACCATTTGGATGCCATTTGAAATATGGTCACAGTATCTGATACAGAAAGCTTATCACATTAGAAATCTATATTGGATTCAGCTTCCAGGAAAAGTTTAAATTGTCTTTTGACTTCTTATATAATGACTCAAGATTTTCTGGAACCTGACTTCCTTGACAGACCATCTTTCCCTCCACTCAGTATGCCAGAACCTGAGCCAGTGGAGGTGTCCATGCTAACAGGTCCTACTTTGAAAGCTTTCAATGCCACAATGCATTCAGAATATAAAAAATTTTTTTTTTTAATAAAAGATATGAAAAAATTCCTTAAGTTAATACAAATTGGGGTTCATATTCAAACACATCAGTAAGTTTCTACAGTGCTATGATTTTGTTTCTTATAGTTATATTGTTTGATAAGTGTAATGTAGGAATCATTCAGGACTCATAGTAGAGTATCTTTTATTAGACCAACAAGATTTTTGCAAAAAAAGTCTTTAATTACAAGCTTTTGGGCACAAATACCCTTCATCAGGCATTGGAGAAAAGATTGTACAAGTTCTCCTGGGTAGAAATGAAAGTTCATATTTCATAGGATTTCACAAAGGAGTCAATAGATGGAAAACTCATCCGGGCAGTCGGTTCATAGCTGGTACGTAGTCTCTCACCTCCTGTGAAGTTCTGTGATAATGCAAATTACCTTGTTTTATCCTCTAGACCAATACAACTGCAACCTGGATACCTGACACGTGTAGGAATCATTATAATTTCTTTCATTCTTAGTGGTTTCAGAGTCTCTAGGTGATATTAAAGGAAGTTGTGGGGAGTCACACATCCATAAGAAGTCCTGGGTTCTGGCACTCTCACCTTGTTGTTCTGATGGAGCCTGTGTCTACTGACTTTTAAGGTATAGGCATATGGCTTGTGAGCCCCTCTGTATTTTAAGGGCACTCCGTTTTGTTTGGGCAAATGTTTGCTTTAGCTAGGGTTGGTTTGTATGGATGGCTCTTTGTACTTTTCATATTTAAAATGAATAAAATAGTCGTTGTTTGGCTGTTTCAAGGAATCCTAAATAAATATATGTTTTCTCCACATATTGATTCTATTAGGCACAAAACAACTAAGAACCAGGAGCTCCGTGCAGAAAACATTCAGGTAGTAGCTCCAGATGCTTTGAAGTTTCAGTTTAGCTTTGTGGTAACTATAGAAACACCTATTTTAGGACAAACATTGTCTTAAAACTCTAAATGTGAAGCACAATGTGGAGGGTGACTGCAAGCCAGTCACTTGCATAAAGATAACACTATTGGTTTATCTTTATTCCTCTGATGGAAAATATACCCTTTTACCTTCCCCTTTCCTATATCATTTTGTATTTGGGTGGCAAAGAAAACAGCTATATACTGTTGTTCTAAGATGTAAAGCCTATGGAAATCTGTAGTGACAAACTGATAACAACCATTCTTAGATTAAATAATTCTTCAGTAACCAATTTGAAGCTCAAGCATATTTCTCACATAAGCATTTTTATAATTGTTTAACTGCATTCCTATCTGAAAAATGTCTAAAGCTTCAGGAAATCATTTAAGTTAAACTTACATCCACACCATCTTTAACATACATGCTTTACCACTCTACTTTTGCAATATGCCAGTTGTTTCATTTCAAACTTCATTAGCTGCAGTGTATATATTGAATTCTTCACTGTCAATGCCTGAGCTAATGTAGGGCTTGTCTGCATCTTCAGTCGCAAGTGAGTTTGAGTGAAGGTAGGATCTGAATTTGAAGCACTATGTCTATACTTTAATAACTTAATACATGGAAATGTCCACGTGGAATTATTCCAGAATGACCTGACACAAAAAAACCCTAAAAATTGCCTATACTTGTGTACATAGCAGCTAAGCCTATTGTGTGCTGCTTGTAACATTGAAGAATAAATTTGGAATTGCAATATTGCCCTTTCATGAATGTGAATGACTTATTGTCCAGTGATTACCAAATACAGCTGAGCTGGCCCAAATGTTTTTACAGCTATTTACCTATAAATGAAACTGGACTTTCTCTATTTTTTAATATGTGCGTACTGATTTATCAGTGTCTTTAACATTATTTTATTCACATCATTGCTCATATATTGGTCTCTAATATCGTCCCTCAGGCCCATAATAATCCCATGCCCTCTGCACAATTCTGATTTCTGTCCTGTCCCTGGCACCATATTAATCCTGTCTCTCCCATGCTGGCCCAGATTAAGTTAATCCTTCCCTTTCCCCCAGGAAACATCAAGGTAGAGGTTCTCTATTGCAGCAGTTCTCAACCTTGTTAGACTTGAGGGACCCCTGAGGAAAATGCCTGGCATGTGATGGAACTGAGGCGACTGCCTCCTGAGGACTCTTTGCTGTTCTGCTCCCATGATAGGTACATTACAAATACACTCATTTAAAGATGCATCTTAGTGGTCCAACTGAGTTTTACCAAGGCACGAGAAACAGGACTACTGTGGGAACTGTATATATAAAGGCTTTTAATTTAATTCCAAACAAATAGGTATGAAGCCAGACCTTGCTTTGGCCAGAAATAAATATTCAATATTGCAAATTGACCAAAAGGGTTGAGCATTGCTCTATTTGCACATATTTTTAGGAATGTCAAACACAGAAAGCACCAAAGGTTGCTTTGGTTTATGAACCTAGAAAGTAAGGATTAAATTTTAGCAGATTACATTCCTATCCTTAAGCAGTTTTGGGTTCTTTCTTTCAGCAAGACCAACTCAACAAAGCTTTGAACTCTGTTCAAAGCAACAATAGTTGCATTTTTATATTAGTGCAAGTGACAGGATTTGACCTGGACATGGATATTCTGATATAATTTGCACTGAAGAGATGCAACTTTACAGCTCACAGCACTCGTATGTCCTAAAATATTAATTTCTAGCAAATTAGCTGGAGTAGAAAGAGAAGGAATATTTCCCCCCCAGTAATTCTCACTGAGATGATTATAATCATCTTGAAACCTGAGATGCTGCTGGCTGTGCTTTATGACCACATGAGGCATTATCATTAACCTGTGATATGGACCAAACCATGAAAGAAATATTTGAAAGGTATATTTAATCGTCACTTCTGTTCCAGCAACTTATAGGACACGATAGAATGTTAAACCTATAAAAAGATCCTGAGGCTTCAGTTAAATTTGTTTTGGAAGGTTTATAGCCCAGTGTTGCCAACTGTCCATAAATTTAGAGACAGTCCTTAAAAAAAAACAGTTAAAAAAACCTAAGCAAACTGGAGCTTGATTGAAGCTCGTCTAAACAAAGCTGCACGTTGAAAAACAGACAGAGCGCAGCAGTGCCAACTGGTGTCTGAGAAGGTGTGCAGCATCCTTAAGGGAATATTTTTCAGTTTTCTAGCCTACAGGAGCTTCCCTTCTGCTTCCCCACTACACCATATGCTGCTGCTGCCATATCTTCTTGCCTGCCTGATTTTTGTGCCTGGGTCACAGGTAGGAAGACAGTAGTCCTTCTTTAGTAGTTTATACCAGAAAGTAGGAGGCAAGACTAGTGGGTGTAAGGCTGGGGTCAGCCTGGGGGAAGCAGCATGGTATGGAATGGAGTTGGGGGCATCAGGATGTGAGATGAGTAAGGGACCCCTAGGGAGCAGGATTGCAAACCCAAGATTTTTTTTTTTTTGACAATCTGCCAACTTTTTACAGACAACCAAACTTTATGATGGTTGGTGTTAAATCCCTAATTTTGAACCTGGTCCCTGTCTAGGACCTGGCAGAAGGTTACGTTTACATTATGTAAAACATGTCAGTATGTTTGGTAGGCAGTAAAAAGCTTGCAGATTGTCAGTAAAAAAAAAGTCATGGTTTGACACCCTGTAACTACCACCCCAAAATAAGAAAAACACTTCTTAGCTGACTGACTTTATAACAGTAAGTTCTCAGTTTAAAAATGGACATAGTGTGGCAGAGGTTGAACAATTTCCTTTTGTAGTACCGTGTAGTAGCAGACTATCAACCTATGTCATCCACATAATTTCAGTAGAATCAAATGGATTTTCAACATTTTGTCTCACCAGCAGGAAACATATATTTTTCCTTTAAAATAAGTTTTATCACTCTCATTTCAAAAACAGTGAAGCATAATATAGTTCACATGAAAGCACATAAATTACTATATTCCCTTGAAAAGAAAAAAGCTTTCAATATCAAGCAGCATAGCCTCACTTCACATTGCTTTCCCTCCAGTCTCATTTCTAAAGCACCTTTCACCAGGGATTCTATTATGCCATCCATTTTTAATCTGAACTCCTCCTTGGATTCATTTGGCACTGGTTTATATTAATGATACGGCTATTCATATGAGTCAGAAATCAGGCTTACCAGTTGACTACAAATCAGAGGATCAGGCCTTTAATTTGTAGCCAATCAAAGGTTTAATACAGTCTGCCCACAAGCCCTGAGCAGACTAGCAGGAGAACGATGGAATAAACATTACAGACACCTGTTGTGAGAACACAGCTGCCTATTGGAACAGAACTGATTTTTGTGCTCTGGGCCTGTGTTGTAAGCTGTTGCCCTTCTTGCATACAATGGCTAGATAGATAATTCTTTGGACTATGCTTTTTGTGTATTCAGAGAAAAAAGAAACAGCCAGCTACTGAGTGTATAATAGTGTTCTACACTCAGAGGCTTTTTTCTAAAGGTGATATGCCTTTAGAATTCTTCATGGTATGGGCCTACATGCAAAATCCAATGTAAAATCTTTTCACATTACAGTCTACATTTCTATAACCATTTTGCCAGTTAATAACTGAGATTTGTTACTGTTTAAGCCAATTTGTACATCCTCTTGTTTAAATACTTTATGAACAGTGTAGAAGAAGCTCTACAGAGTAATTCTTTCAACTATCACTCTTTTGCTACTCTATATATACATATAATTATTCTATTATTTGACTATATGTTGGATAATATGCCAGAATAAAAATAATTGTGTTAAAAATAATACTTTGCTGAAATATATATAAATTACTCAAATAAGAAAGTTAAAATATACTAAAAGAGAAAATTATTTTCCAGGCATACAGTACTAAAATGCTGATATTCCAGCCACACAGTCTCTATACCAGCTTATATTAGATATGTTTAAATAAATTTATCAGCACACATTTTCATTCCTTTCAGTTCCATCCCTGAAAAAAAAAACAGTTCAGAATGATTTCCTTTATGTTAATAAAATTATTATCATATGTTGATCTAATCCCACTGGTGTCTGCATGCTGTTACGTTCAGCAAGGTATGCAATTATGTGCCTAGCATATTTTTTTGTACATATCAAATGTTGTCAACAATTTGGCATGACATTATTTAGACCTGATTACCAGATTCACCCTCATGGTTCTCACATGCTATGTGCTGTATTACTTCTAAGGGCAGAGTGAACAGACAGTTGCATCATTCATTGTATGCATCTGTTATAAACATATGTACTTTTCCTTTGTTTATTCTGTGAGTACAAAAACTGTGTTTACACAGCAAATGTCAATTCAGTGGTTTAGTGACAAGGATGTTTTATTAGAAAAGAGTCTAATAGTAAAGATTTCCATGTTTTAGCTAAACTGTGCCCCTCTAACCAGATATTTATTTTGCAATAGCCCCACACCAGCCCTTCTCTCCCACATACATTCCATCTCTTGCTCTACTCAAGCATGTCATGAATAGGATTATTAAAACACTATATGCAAAAGAAAATAAGGAATGCAGGTTATAGTTAGAGACTTACTAAACAAATAAGTATAGCAATTAATGAGACTAACCATGCTAGTAAAATGGGCAAGATGTAGCCCCGTATCTTGCTAAGTGAAACATTTTCTACACTTGAATCGTATTTGTTCTATGGCCTTTTATCTAGAATAGTATGTTTATTTCCAAAGGCGAAAAATAACGGATTGTTTAGAAGTATCTACATCTCTCTGAATGTACAGCTTAAAAGCATCCCAAACATTTTGTCATTTGTTTATGTCATTTTGACACTGCTGACTTTAACCAGAAATAATGGGCTAAAGGAACCTTTCTTTAAAAAAAGTTGTCAAAATAATGATTCCTCTTTAGCTGCAGCCTTAAATAAAGTTGATACATGACTACTCCTGTAATGAAAGGGGAGGGAAAAGAATAACATCCCCAAGAGTTAAGCATATATATTGTGTGTAGCAATAAATTAGTGCTTTATAGGGTGCAAATATTTATACACTGTTCTTCTTACCTATGACTCATTTCTAATTATAGATAAATTTTAATTCAGATATGTGGGAGGGGTAGGGAATGTGAAGCAACTGCTATCTTGTTTTGTTAGCTACTCAAAAGGCTTTCTTCAGATTTTATATTCCAAGATTTCCCTCTCCTATAGATCCCTCCTTTCATCTGGTGATTAACATTCTGTCTTTTCACTAGGAATATTATATAACACTCCTTATATCCATGAACCTAACAGAGTATTTTTAGGTACAGATTAAATCTCCTTAGATGGGAATTAAAACCACAACATTATGTCTCAGTTCAGTGGTATCACTTCTAACCACTACCAATCAGTTGGTACTTAAGTCATACATCCTTAATTATATTTGTTGAATACCATGTTAGAATACTTTGCCCTTAAAGATTACAGCAATATGTTATGTCAACTCAAGCCACAAGCAGGAATTTTTTTTTCCTTCTTTGGGCATTTCTTGCTGTATATAAATATTACAAATTTATTTTACATGGTCACCAAATTTGAATATATAACATTTATGATTTATCATATACTGTAGAAATGCTGCTTCCCCACATGTATTGTTTGTTTTTATTATAAGACCCCAACCAACCTGTAATATATTAAGGTAACTGGACTTTCAGAGAGTTTTGATTTACCTTATCTTGCAGGCAGTAAAAGTTATGGCCCAGTCTTAAAGCAAATCAAAATAGCTTGACTTTGAAAGCTCTAAAGTCTTTATTGTTGCTTTTTTTATTAGACTGATGCCTTAAGTAACAATTGCTAAATGAAGTTAAAGAGAACTTTCACTTGCTGAATAGAACTGGTAGCTATACATGGCTTTGATATTGCCTGAATATATGAACCAACAGGGTGCCCTTGTTGCAAAGAAGGCTAACAGCATACTCGGCTGCATTAGTAGAAGCGCTGCCAGCAGATTGAGGGAAGTGAATCTTCTCTATTGTGGCCTTACCAAGGCCACACCTGGAGTACTGTGTCCGGTTTTGGGGCCCCCACTACAGAAAGGATGTGGACAAATTGAGGAGAGTCTAGTGAAGGACAACAAAGATGGTTAGGGGGTTGGGAACTTCTGAGAAGAAGCTGTGGGAACTGGGCTTATTTAGTCTGGAGAAGAGAAGACTGAGAGTGAATTCGATAAAAGCCTTCAACTACCTGAAAGGTGGTTACAAAGACAATGGAGCTCGACTGTTCTCAGTGGTGGTAGATGATAGAACAAGGAGCAACGGTCTCAAGTTGCAGCAAGGGAAGTTTAGGTTGGATATTAGGAAAAAACTTTCTCATGAGGAGGGTAGTAAAACACTGGAACAGGTTACTTAGAGAGGTTGTGGACTCTTCATCCTTGGAGATGTTTTAAAACTTGACTAGACAAAGCCTTGCCTGAGATGCTGTAGTTGTGGATGGTCCTGCTTTGAACAAGGGGTTGGACTGGATGACTGCCTGAGGTCCCTTCCAACCCTAATTTTCTATGGGCAGTCTTATGCATGCTCAAGGGATGGGGGGGGAGGAAGGGGCACGCTTTAATTAGAGTGGCTCCAACAACTGCTGTAATTAAAGTGCCCCAGCATTCTCATTTGACAAGCTTTAGTTCAAGCACCCTCACCATCATTTTTAAGCACAGGGACGCGGATACACAAGACGCAGGAAGCTGCTGGAGCATGGCAATTGATTAATCGAGTCTGCTCCAATGTGCTGGAATTGCAGCACCTCAGAGCAGCCTCGCTGCTCATGTATAGGCACCCTGTGATTCTATGGAAAGCAGCATCCTCACACACCCCTACATCAGCCAAATGCTCAGTCCAGCAGAAGGCATTCTTTAAGAAGTTCCTGCATTTAGTCATCTTTACTGAAATGTCTTTAAAGCTGGCTCCCATCCCAGTAAGCTGTTGTAACCCTGTAAGGCCTCTTATGAAATGAGAGGGCTCTCGGGCACTCCCCCGCTGCAGGAAGAAGCAGCACCTTGTAGGTTAAGCTACAAGCAGGGGCTTTCCTAGGCAAATTTCTCTTCTTTAGTGCACTGAAGCAGGTGTCTACATCTATCCCCTCCAAAGGGAAGTGGCCATGACATGCACGTTAATTAGAGCTGTGCAGTCAGAGCTGGGTTTCTCCTTCCCTTCTGAAGGATTAGCCCCAGGCACTGCTGCCCCCATAGTCCTTGCAAACTCTTTCCTTCTCTGATGTAGATGGAGGATACGCATTCCACTGCCAAGTCCCATGATGCAAAGCAACATATCGAGGTACAGCAAGCCGTTAATTTTCAATTGCTTGCACTGCCCTTAGAAAGCTCCATCCCTTCTTAGCCGGGCTTGGAGACCCTGAAGCCCCTTATTTAAAATGTTTGCTGCTTTAATTGTAGAGTCAGTCCATGGTTTCATTTGTCCTCTCCCTCCACTCCCAGGAGCAGGGACTGTTTTTAAACACCTTAAATACCCAAATCAGTCTGTCTTGCATCTTCAGATGTGACTAAGCATGTGGTCCCATAGCTATTATTCATGCACGCTGTCTTGCTGCAATCAGTGGAAAGAGCCCTACAAAGAGGTGGAGGCTGGAGCCCCACCGGGGCTGTGCCTGGGCTGGCAGTGCGGGTGGCATGTGTTTGAATTCCTCATCTGAGCAGGTCACACAGGACACTTCTGCTTTCACAAGACGTCTCTCCCCACCCTCTGTTGCTTGCTGTTTCCTAAGCTTCGATGGCTTGGGTTTGGGAAAGGGCTAGTTGCTAAGTTGGGAGTGAACAGGAATGCTGTCTCCCGCCAGCACTCGACATTGCTCAGCTGGTTACCGCACGTATGGTCTTTGTGTGGAGCATAAGGCCCTGACCCCTGCCACCCAGCTTCCAAGGGAAGTGGTGCTGGCTCCTGCCTTAGAGGTCTTTAAAAGGAGGCTTGATAACTACTTAGCTGGGGTCATTTGAGCTTAAACTTAGTAAGGGTCATAAGAGCCCTGTACTCATCCCTACCCATGGCAGGGGGTTGGACTAGATGATCTGCTCAGGTCCCCTCCGACTCTACTTCTATGAAACTATGAAAAGTTATTGAATATATTTTAAGTGCTTTTTAAAGTATGGTTGTCGTATTGGTAGGAATACTGAGCACTAGGACTTTTCTTAAAATGCCATAGTTACAGAAACATCCTAGATCACTTGGCACCAAGACTCCGATTCTTCTGTTGCTATTTTGCGTGGCAATGCCAAGTAGTCATAAAGATCTCCTAATGGGCTTCTTAACCTAAAGTAGCAGAGAGTAATTGAAGTATACTAGTGAATCTGTGCCCAGCATCCATTTCCTCTGCTCATCTCAGTGCTCAGATGTCTCAGCGTTTGAACATTTAGCTGATTTGCTCGTTATTACCTGAATAACTTGAATAAAACTTGTAGGATTACCAGTTGTGCTAGGCCCTAAATAGAATGAGAGAAAGGGGCATCCTTGTCACTGGATAACCCAGTAAAAAATTTTTAAAAATAAAATATAAATGCACTAATGAGCAAGAAAACACTGAAAACAGCAGCTAAAAAGCTCTAGGACAAAAGTAAAAAGTCAGAACATACTAATGAGACAGACAAGTGCAGATGCATAAACTCAGCAAACAAAACAAGCAGAGATGGTCAGCTCGACAGAGAGAGACATAAAAGTTGGCATGACATGGAGGCATGCAAGTATAAATACAGGGGTTTAGGGACCTATTCCTCGTACAGACCTAAGGGGGCCTGAATAACGTTCAGTGTCTCTACTTGTCAAGGGCAAACATCACTATGTTGAACTAAGTGTTAATCAGATCACCTGGTGTTCTGTCTGACAATAAACCTTTTTGAGCTTTCTATTCTCTTCTATTCTGGTCAGGATCCACTGACCATCCTTTCTGGCTTTCCTTTCCTCCCTTTCCTTCCCTGTCCACAATCTTGGGGCAGCACCATCTGGTCCCTCTGCTTTATTTTTCTAATTGGACTTGCAGCTCATTAACAGGATAATTGGTATTTAATGGGTGTTTCTACTTTACCTAGCTATTCTTCCATGGGTAAATTATCATCTCCCTGTCATACCAAGCATTCATCCATTCTGATACACTTGGAAGTGCCTGCAAAACAAATTCTTTGACAACACTGTCTCCTACCTCATGCTTCTCCCTGTCTGTCATCAGTGTTAAAATGGTTTGAACTCTTTCTGCAATACTAGCTCGACTCTCATTAAGGAGTTTCATAACTACATGCAGTATCGCCATTTCTGAGAGGACTCTTAAAATGCTTTTGGATTACAAGTTTAAGCATTTGTCAGATAGCATCAAATCTCACTGTATTTTGATTTAAGGGTTCTAACATGGTTCTAAATAACAAAAGTTCTTCTACTAATTTAATACCCACTGTCTGCAACTATTGGAAAGGTCTATGTATCCAATCCATAATACTGTTAACTTTTAATATTGTTATCTTTTAAGGGAGGGGGTCCTACAGCACCCACTAAAGCCAAAGATTTATGGTGTGAGTCCAGACAAGCACGCACGTGCCTCTTGCCCCATCTCAAACCCCTTTGAAATGGGGCAAGAGGCACATGCAGGAATGAAAAAATGTTCTCCGTGCTGCAAACTAGCAGCGCGGGAAGAAAATTAGACCCCTGGATAAGGGAGGGGGAGGGGACCATGGGAGGGTCCCCACTGGTCCTGCCCACTCCCCCAGCCCCCCATATCACTTTCCTGCACAGCCCCACCCCCATCAGCCCCCTGAACCCCTCGATCACTTCCCTGCCCAGCTCCTCCCCACACTGTCTCCTCAGACCCGTCCAAACCCTGCCCTGGCTGGCCCCGCAATCGCTGCCCCCGCC